>NW_009214889.1:0-50850 GCF_000690835.1 Fulmarus glacialis
TCCTCACAGAGGCCGCCCTGCAGCCCCGCCGCCAGCGCCTGGGCACCTGCCCCCGGTACTTGCCATACAGTAAGGATATTGTAAGCTGTGGATGGACAAAACAATCCTGCAATTCCTGATCTTCGGCTGTTCGTAAGACCTGAGACTATGTGACTTTTCAAAAAAATCTGCCTAAGCCTACCCGCCATCAGTCACCAGAAAGTTAGTTGCCTGTGAGAAGTTACATGCCACAGCTTTGCCACGTGTAATGATGTGGAGGGAAGGCTCCTTCAGAGGTTGACACTGGTGTTGAACTGAGTCAGCAATCAGTACAACTGAGGGTTTTTTGACACCTAACTTTTAGTTAACTGGAGTGGCGTGGGTCTCAGCCTGGTATCTCATGATGAACAGTCAAAATAATCAAAGATTGCTCCTGAAATATTGCTGTAAAATTTACTCTCAAGTGTGCTGTGTTGTGCAAAGGAGACATAGCCCTTTCTCTTTGCTTTCTGAAGACATCCAGAATAAGTAACTTGAGGGTAAATTGAGTTTTTGACGAATATTGTATGTGCAGTTTTATTTCAGGTCCGCCGAATGCGTTGGTGTAGCCTGTGTGTGTTTGCACACCTGCATGCCGCTGGAAATGCTCGTGCTGTAGCGCCGCTAGATGCCTTTGCGAATCCATCACCTGGTTTGGGAAGCTCAGCACAAGCGGCCGTCCGGCCTGAGCGAGCAGATGTGTTGTGCACCCTGATGTTGTTCTGGGATGAGATTAATTTCAGCACGCTCATATTAATCCATTATATGTCTCTTTCCAGCACAAATGGACCCCCGAGGCCTATCTCCCAGACAAATTAAAAGTGACAGTGATGATGACGACCTGCCAAATGTGACCTTAGATAGCGTTAATGAAACTGGATCTACAGCGCTCTCCATAGCCAGAGCAGTACAAGAGTAAGTATCAGATTCCCAGAGCGAGATGAGTGTTGCCGAAGTGCTCCCTGGCCGATGGAGGCACCGGCCCTCGGCAGCGCCACCGGAGTGTCCCCCCAGCTGCAGGCCGGCATACCTGCCAGCATCTCTTCTGTGTAGCTTCGTTCCCTTTAGGAAGAGATGGCTGTATCTCTCATCTCTCTCTGATTCTCTTTTCCTTTCTTTCTCTCCGTCCTCATTATTAGGTAAAGTTTCAAATTGAAATTGTTTCTTCCCCTTTATTTACTTGCAAAGCTTGCAAAGTCTCCAAAGGGAGACCAGGTTAGACTTTCACTCAAAAAACATGAAATTTTTTCTTGACTGAAAGCAGCATCAAGAAGTTTCTTCTAGTTGCTGTCAAATGGGAACTACCTACATTTCTCCTGAAGGACAGTCTCATTGAAAGAAAATTAGTGAGGGGCTTTGAACAGTTTTTCCATTGCTATTATTTTTCTGTGTACTTTTACTCACTGGATGGACAAATAATTTCTTCATGTACTGTCTGTATTGCTTGTTTAAAAAAAAGAAAAAGTTTATCATGAACATTAGCAATTCTGTAGATGCATGAGCTTGCTCAGTCACTATAGTAGCTGGAAGGGAACCAACTGTGAGGTAAATAAGTATTAATAGCCCCATTTTATAGGTGAGGAAAATGAGGTTATGCGTAAAGGTCACCCTGTAGGTCTGAAGCAGAGCTGGAAATAGAACTAGAGCCTCTAGGCACTGAAGCCTGTGCTGGACCCACAAAACACATTACTTTATCTGAGAGGTTCAAAACATGGGCATTCTGGATGTTATTAAATAGGAAGGCATGTAATAAAGGCCATTAGACATTGTTATTATATAATTTATTATAGATGCATTTTAAAAGTCTTATCTAAAAGTACGTAGTTTTGCTTTGTTTTCCTGGCCATCAGTAGCCAAAAGCACTGATGTTTCCAAAGCAATGCCCTATTTGCTTAGAGGAAACTAAGCCATGTTTGAAGGGGAACTACTTTTTTGGGGTTTTCACCAGACATCCACTAATTCATTTTCTAGTCAAGCAGTGTAACCTCAAACCTATATTCCCCTCTACAGAGAGTTCTCTATGGGCAAGGCAAGGCATTGGCTCTCACTGTAATTAGCATGCTCCCCTTCTGACGGTGATAAAGGAAGGGAAGGTTTCTTCACCAGTGACACTATTGCTTGATAGATGGGCCTCACACATATTTTGAATTCACTAGTTACAACACCAGGCCCTGAAGTGCTAAGTATTTTTTTCTCAGTTTATAGCACACATAATAAGCCAGAAAAATAAAACAACCGTCATGATTTTGCACTAAATGGTTCTGTCTAATTAATGAAAAGAGGAAGCATGGGCTGCTAGCACATACTTCTAACATATGACTGGCAGGCAGATGCTATTCTCTGTGATTGATACTGCTTGAACACTTAGAGGCTTTGGTCAAACCATGAAAAGCTTTTTTAGCTTTTCCACAATGCATTCCACAGTTTGTGAAGGTAAATGTGTGGCATATTACTTGGCTGGCTCTGGAGCTTGAGAATTAAATTAAGAAATATAATAATATAACATCAACTCATCCTTGTTACAGGTTTTATTTAAACAGTAATCTGTTAGTTTATTTTAAAAGCCCCATTAGGAAAATCTAATTTGACTGTGATCTGCAGTTTGTCTTCTTTTCTACTTCATTCTTAGTCACAGACACAACACATATAGCTGCTGAGCTGAAAAGAGATGTTATTATACCGACTCCACTCAATCCATTTCTTTCTTGGTCTATAATATAGTGCCTTACAGGCGGGCTCTATTCTTAGTTTAGTCATCTAACATGTACCTTAAGATTAGACGTTTAGCAAAGCAGTCCACTGATAATAAAAGCCAGCATTCTACATAGCCTTGTTCCAGAGAGGAAAGTGCCTTTGAAGCCTTCCAAAGGGAGATCCTGTGTGCTCAATTTCGGCGTCTAAACTTAGCAGACAGGAATTTCCTCTGAGGACATGGAAAGGCACCTGCTGTTCTGCTGAATAACCAGGCAGCGTAGGGGCATGCATAGAAAGATTGCTTCAGTAGGCAGTAAAGCCTAGGTCTAAGCCAAGTGCGTAAGTGAGGTAGGCTGGACCTCAGACTCTAGAAGACTGTCCCTAAGAGTGCCTTCTTTCTTAAGTGAGCTTGTAAGCTCTTTCTTGTGAATTGTTACACAGTTAACAACACAAAACTTCTTGCTGAGAGAGGGTCTTCTCTTCATGTGGGATACTGGCTGGGAAGTACAGCATGGCACCTCCAAAGGGATGGCAGCATCCTTTCCTTCAATACCAGATTGCTGTTGTGCAATCTTGTCTTTGTTAAACAGAATACCAAGCCTAGTTTGTAGATGCTGGTACCAGGTGCGAGACAACAGTTGACCTTTTTCTGGTTGGTTTTCAGACATGTTTTAAATTATTCTGCATAAGTATTATAAATATATATACATATGTATATATATTTGCCTATTGCCGCCTATTGTCCAGGAGCAGAAAGGGATTTCAAATACCTTGGGTGAGCCCTGTGCAGCCCCTCACGCAATGTGTGGGGCTATGGGGCATTGCCTTGGTGAGGCTCCTGACTTTCCCTGTGTGCTGTCTGTGGGGTTCAGGATTCGTCTTGCGTAGTTAGACATCTGCAATGTAGGTATCTGCGTCTGAGCTAGTTATCTCACCTCCCTGCATACAGGCCAGATAGCAGTTGGTGTGTCCAGACGGTAATTCTTTTGACCTATTCTAGCTGTCTAATTTAGGGAGAGAGAGAGACTCAAGCCCATGAGCGCCTGTTCCTCTCCATTGACTGCAGGCGGTGCAGACAGCTGCCTGGGACACACGTGTCAGCACTGCAGATCTCTGGTGTGAGGTGAGGGTAAGGCAATCCACGGCGCCTGACTGGGGAGTCAGCGTGCCGAAGGTGGGAGTGACAGGACGATAGTGAATGCTCCAACATCTTCCCTTGGATCTAAATCTGCCAGGTGGGGTTAGCAATGCCAAGGTTTTAACCATGAGCTGGAGGAAATCAACTAGTCAGTGTTTGGGGAGAAACTGTTTTTTTAATACATCCGTTTTTAAGCTTTTTGTCTTGGAAATTACCCTTACGTGGCTGGGTTGTCTGGAATGCCTATAGGAAAGCTTTGCTTTTCATGTCCTCTAAAACTGGAAGGCATCCTCCTGTGTTGCTGCTTTGTTTCAGGTCCCCTATAGTCTTAAAAGAAGAAAATTCTTACCAGTAAAAATTGTGACAATCAAACACTAAGAGCCACGTGTTTGGCATTAGTTCTTATTTACTTAAACATAATGTAATTTGCTTGCATATTTGTAAAATAATCAAGTATGACTATTTTTTTCTCAGGGAAATTGGCTTCTTGCTGCTGGCTTTATATTGGCTGAGCTTCCAGACTTCTCAGTAGTTCTTTTGGAATGACTTCATAGTCGCTCTTCAGCTCAGCAAACCCGATCAATAATGTAAAGTTATAGATAAACAAAGTCATTATTTCAAGCAGGGTACTTTGGTGAAATTTCTTTATGTGACAATGCTGCTTTATGGCAGTTGCTATGCCTTACTATAATTCGGACTAAGAATAAATTATTAATCTCAGATAATATGCTCTGGCTGATAATAAATATTGCAGCAATATGTAGATTTCAGTGGGCTTTGCATTGTAAGCAGCATTTCATCCTTTTTGTAGCGTGTTTTACAAACTCATTTTGACATGTAGCTCTCTAACAAAGAGCAGATTTGCCTCCATACGCCTGACACCACTGATGCTTATTACACAGCAAGAATAGCACCATATATTCAGGGTCAAATCTCAGATACGCTCTAGAAATCTTTATGAAGCCAAGGGAAGAGAAGGCATTAGTCAAACCCTAGAAGACCAGTAAAACTTTTTTAGGGCCCTCCTCGGAGGCAGCGTGCTGTTCCCTCAGCCTGGCAGCCCTTCCATCTGTAGGTAGCCTTGATGCAGTGGGGCTCAGGAGCCACCTCCATAATACATAGTAATGCAAACTCTGAACAGGGCATTCATCTCCTTCTTTCCCTGTACACTTACGCAGTAAAATACGTTACTTTACAACATGCAGCGCTCTCTCCCTGAACACACACCACATAAGATCTCCTCCTTGCAGAGGCTGAGGGCAGAAGTGGGAGAGGCAGAGGAGGGTGATTTTTAGCATGAACTTTTGATCAGTGTATCAGTAAAAATCCAAAGATCCAGAAATTCGTCTTTCTCTCTCTAGACTTTTTTCTCCTTAGGGGGTGTAGGCGGAGGGAGCCCCTTTGACAAAACCATTTTTTCTTTCAAATAATGTCAGGGGGAAGATGGACTGTGCATATAAACTGATGATGCTTAAGGTAGCTTCTTGTTTTTCCGGAATGATGGAGAGACAGAAAATTCAGAGAGGAAATCCTGAATACTTGTAGTTATAGCTGCTGTTAATTCATAGAAATGTGATTTGTCATTTGGATGTGACCGTGTTGACCTTTAGCGTGAACAATTCTTTGTGCTGAGCTGGGTGCCGCTGAGTGCTTGTATGAAAATGAGATTAGGGGCTTTGACTCTACACCCTGTTGTGTTTGGCTGCATTATGTGATTGATACATTGATACTAATGTGATCATCTTACCTTATTTTTAAATTCTGCTGGCTTTTATTATTGCAATACAGTGGAAGATAGTTTTGGATACTGCACTAGTGAAAAAGAAATTCCACAGCATAGCCACAGTACCAATGTACTCTCTTAAATTGGTATGTATTTTTCAAGTCTGAATTTTTCTCCTTAGATTTCTTTTTTTCTCCCTCCTCTTCTTCAATGTAAATCAACTTCTGTGATTGATTTTTATCTCTTTGAGGTTTATAACTGTGTTCCCATCAGCCATTCATTTTCTACACTGATATTGTCTGTTTTGCTGCTTCAACTGCAGTCATTACTACCATTGCGCTATTCATTACAGGGAACTTTCACCTCAGTTTTTTCTTCTAGTTACAGACAAAATACTTTGTCCTGAGTCTCCAAGAAACATAAGCGAGGGTGTTTTGGCAGTACTTGTGTGAACTTTGCTTCTCTCTCCTCTGGTACATCCGCCCTCCAGGAACAAATGCTCATTTTAAAACTGGCACACAATTGGATGGTGGTTTTACAGATGGAGAACTGACTAGAGCTGGTCCAGAGTTTCTGAATACAGCATTTTTTTTTTACTGGAGAATGCTAGTTTGTCTAAAGCAAAATCGTGGGAATACATCAGTTTCAATTTCACTTTTCTCATGAAGATTCCCTAAGTCTGGGATGCGTTTTTCCATTGCGGTAGGGCTTTAGAGCAGAAGATCGCACGGTTGCTGCAACACTGCTGGGGAGAAATTGTACCCCAAACTCAGAAAGCAGAACTGCCTGTGGGCCTCCCACCTCCCCACACGCTGTTATGCCGAGGGGCTTCTCCTCAGCCTCCTCGAGAGTCACCCTACAAACTGAGCTGACTTACAGAGAGGTGTGTATGCAGATATGTGAATGAAAGACACTGGTGACGTAGAGCCTGTAAGGCAGGCAATCATCTGTATTATGGTTGATGCCCCCACTGTGTTATGGTTGATGCCCATATCAGGGATGTTTCTGTTCCAGTTTTGTTTTATTTTTTGTCAGCAGTCTCAGATATGTATCCTGTGGCAGAAAAGAAAAGGTTTCTGCAGTGAAAAGTGTTGCTGGGTTGGAAGTTGGCTAATGACCCAAGGGCACCATTGAGCTGCCAGAGGTGTGCTGTGTCTCAGCTAGCTTAGGGAACCTCTGGGCAGTACTGGACTGTCCAGTTTGGACATATCCTTGCAACAAGGTTCATCTCTCACAATGTAATCTATCTAAAAGTTAGGCTCAAGTATTTTGGATTTCCTCAGTGGAGAGATGTGCATACTTCTAGGCCCAGTCATCTCATTAGTTGTGATCCTTTACCTTTTGGAGGTGCCTGCCTTCCCCGATGTTTATAAAGGAGCCTGGACAAATGGCTTAGGGACAGTGATAAACCTTAACATTGCTTAAGTTATATATGAGGAAACCCCCTCTACGTGATTTTCCAAGGCCATGCTGGAAGTCTGTGAATCAAGTAGAAACTAAACCAGTACATCTAAATTTTGGGCCTGTGCAACTACTACAGGTGTGATTTCTCCTACCTACATGCAGTTCAGATAACTCGCTAAAGAAGTACTGACTTCCTCTACAGTGTATTTATATAGCACTTTACAAACTTTATTCTAGTAGAATTTCAATTCCCAGAATCCTCTGTTTGTATGTAAAAATTAATCTGCCTAAAGCTGTACTAAGGAATTCTACTGCAAGAGCTTGAAAGCCCTATATATCTTTGGGAATTGCTCTTTAGACACTAACTATGAGCCTTTGGTTTCAGCAATCCAAATGGACCTATACAATTCTAAAAAGGTTATTTTTCTATTTTTTTTTCTTTTTTTTTGCATATGTGATATTTTACCAAAAAAAAAGTTTAATAACTTAACAGTTGGGCAGTAAAATCGATGGGTGCCATTCTGTGCATGCACAGAGATTCTAGGATTTTTGGTGTGGAAATTTGCCGGTATATGTCCCAGAGCCTTTTGCCAGGATAACAGATTTCCCGTCAGCCAGTGATCATTAGGAACAAGTGCCAGGTGGACAGCAACTATAAATCAAAACCAGCTTCTACAAAGACACTGACATTGCTGCCTGCTTTGAAAGGACGGTATTGCTTAAATAACAGTGTGTTAGGAGATAGGGATATTGTCAAATTGTTCCGTGAAGAAGGCTAATTTGAAAATAAAAGTGTTTTTCACTTGGTCTACACAAAATTATGTTTTCCTATCTCCCCTATAACAGTAAGTTACTGTACTGTTGAGTAGATGAATCTAGAGCAAGGAGACGTTGCCATTAGGATGTCTGTTCTCCTGAATCACTTTGAAGTGCTAGACATTGCTCTTTAATACATATTTTATCGCACCATTGCTAGGAGTAGTATTTTCCTTTTAAGAGAAATATTTAAATTAAGTGCATAATAAGCTGGAAAAACCAAGGAATCCTGGGTCTGCTAAAGTCCAGAGGAGTTTTGCCATTAACTTCATTAGGTCTAACGATTAATCTTAAAACTGTAACAGAAGTCTGTATGCTAAAAAGAAAAAAAGTAACTCAACACTTAGGCTATTTTAGGGACCAGCATGGTGCAGCGAGAGAGGTATTTGTAACATGTATGGGTTCATAGATACCTTTCTGTATGTCTTATTACCTTTATCCATCACAAGCAAACTTTCAAAGATCTTGTTTCCCAGCTTCAGTTCAGTGTCTATATTGAATTGTCTAATATAATTGTCTTCTCAAAAATAGATTAAATTTGTTAATTAATTTAAATTTTACTCTAAGAAGTGCCAATCATTTCAAGGTAGTTATCAAACTTTGCCATTATTGGGATTTTACATTACTAAACACGTCTACACAAATGTGCTTTGGAATAAAATGCCCCAAAACAATAGTGTATGATTTTATCTTTGGCGTGCTTTGCAAACATTAACTAACTAAATTGTACAGGTCCCCTGTGTGTTCAAATATTATAATTATCCACAGGTTAGTGACTTGCTCAAGGCCATGCAGCAAAGCAGAGGATGAGCTGGGACCAGGGAGGTCTGCCTTCTAGTCTCATGCTTAATCCACTACAATGTGTTGCTCCAGAGTGAAGCTTGAGTCATTAGTGGTTAGATATGTGAAATGCGTTTTACTGATAGGGAGGCAGGCAGGCATTGTGTAATTGCTTGAAGAGCATGACACCGAAGAATGAATTATAAATAACATTATGCATTACTGCTACCCAGTTAGCAGTTTGTACACCTATTTGGCATCTGTTTCCCCAGTGATACGTTATTCAGCTTTTTCTGTTTTTTCTTTCTAAATCAGCACAGAAAGCAGAGGCAGAGTTGTGTGCGTTAAGAAATTCAGAGGTGTAGCAAATACTCATCAGTGCGGATTAGATAGCAGAACACTGCCAGAAAAAGCCAAAACAAAACTACCTCAGTGAACTGCTACCTTGACTTACTGATAAGAAAAAGAAAGAGCATTGTCCTCTGCTGTCACTTGAGCCAAAATTACTCCTTTTTTCATTATCTAGATCAGATAAGTTTTTATCTTTCCTTTTCCATAAGGCAGTTCCTGTGATTTTGTGACAGACAAACATGCAGCACAATTAAATCTTAATAGCAGTGCTTATACTGATTTATGGAAAAATGTTTCCTGAGTGTTTAGATCACTGCATGCAAAAACACAAAAAAAAGTTGTGTAGGTCACAGGTATGTAAACTGCATGCAAAGGAGGGCACTATTAAGCGGGGAACACTGTTTAGCAAGGCATAATTGAGTGAGCATGTGAATACAGGGATCTAAAAAAAAACAACCCACATTTTTTCTGCCATTTTCCTTTTTCCTGCACAATGGGAAAAGATTGTGCTAGGTTTTCCCCTTTATTAGTTCAATCCTCTTTCACTAGTAGTGACTCCACTGCAACTTCATTTCTCACAGCAAGTTCTTTTTACGCTGGAGATAAAGAAGAGTGAAAGGAAGTTCCTGGATGATGGATATGGAAGAGTTTTTTGTGCTGAGCCCGTGTGCCAGGGAGGTGACGTTCTCCATGAGTATGTGACTGAGGTCGTGAGTGTTACTATTTTGGACACATCAAGAAAAGGATAATCGGAGCTTAAAGCCAGCACACATATGAAGTTACTCTAGCCAAAGTGAAAGGAATTGAAGGCTGAAACAAGGAGTAAAGCAATGCAGTGGCTGAGATAATAGCATCTAATCCTGAGGTGTGTCAGAAGTAATGATAGTCACAGGTTTCAGAGTCAAGCTGAGCACCTTCATCGTTATAGCCGTGACAAACAAAAGATGTGTCAAGAATGAAGTTTTGGGTCATGTTTTTATGTATTTACCCTTCTGGGATATACTGAGTTGCTACAGGTTACAGTGGTGCAAGGAAATATGAAAACTGAGGCAGGCAGAAGATAAGGAAGAGACCCGGGATGGATCAGAGGAGGCAGCAATGGCCAAACCACTCTTGCCTGGCATGTATCGCTAAGCTCGGGCAGTGTGGAGCAGGCTGGCAGGTACTGAGGTCAGAGGCTGCCCTAAAAAGTGCTCGTCCTAAGGCCTGTCTACAGTATCTGCTGCTGGCGGAAATCTCCGGTGTTACAAAGAGAGCCTGAAAAATGAAATAACCTGGAAATGACCAGAAGGTGCTGGCAGGCACAAGACGAAATGCTTATATTTATGTGCTTGTTAAAAGTCAGCAGCAGTCTCAGTCTTGTCAAAATATCTCTCTCAATTATTTGCATTAAAAAGACAATATTTAGCATAGGGCTGGGATACTGAGTGATAAATCAGGGACACACAGTGCTGTCAGATAGACAGATTGCTTCACATAGAAGTCACCATGGTGTTTCTCTTAAGAACTGATGGCCATTGCTATTTCTGTGATCAGTTGCTTATCAGAGCCAAAGAGTCAAACCATTTATAAATAAGTTCACAGGAGGAGCTGGAATAATGACCGAAATCTCAGTCATAAAAGTTTCAAAAGCAGAGTAACAGGATAATGTTGTATAATAAATTACTTGCTGAAAATTATTTACTCAGCTGAACAGGTTGATTCCCTTTGCGCTCAACATTTCCACTTCTGAACAACTTGCTGTCTGTATCACCACATCATTTCCAAGATTTTTAGCCACTACTAAGGCATAGTCAAAATAAAATGTGGTTTTCCTCTTGCTTGAGAGGAACTACCAAGTACATGCAGTTCTGTAACAGATACATCCTTGTCAATATACTGCATGGCATAGAGGTTCCGCTGTCCCCGTATGCTCGCAACATGCGTGAAATACTGCAGGTACCCAGAACCAAGATGAACCATAACAGCACGGGCACTTGAGATGAGGTGCAGATTGGCTGCTTTGGGTCTGGTGGAGGCATTGTGAGGTTATAAAATAGGTGACTGGCTCCAGCAGTGTTTCAGAGCACCTACACAAGGCATCAACACTCCCAGTATAGTCAACACAGACTTAAATGCTCTGAAGTTCAACGGGCAGAGCAGCCAGCTTCCTAGGGCCAGCTCTGCTCACCTGCTAGGTCCTTGGCTATGAGTCATCTCTGCTCTCTTTGGAGGTTGGGCTTCTGACCTGTAGTTGTTCATTAAAATACAGTTTGGAAAAAAAAAAAACCAACCTGCTTACATTCCCAACTTCCCATTGTGAAAGTAAGAGATCAAGTACTTTGTTCTGAGCTTACCTATTTCTACCCGTTTTAAAACCCAGAGCATGTTGTCTGCTTCCTACCAGCTTTCACTCCATTTAAAAATGTGACGGCCAGCTGCAGCCACCCACATCTGGCATAAAAACCTAGTGGTTAGAGCACTGACTCAGGAAGCCAGATACCTACATTTGCCAATTCTGGAACGCAAGACTAGGATGCAAAAGAGATCCAGGAGTCGTCCTACAACATCCTTTTCCTCTTCTTTTTCCTCATACACTTGTATTTTGGATTGGGAAGTGGCTGTTACAGATCCCTTTCATGCTGAATTCATGTTGTCAGGTGTGTTTTAGCCATTTTCGTAGCACAGATAAGGTTCAAGCCCCGGAGGCAAGGGTTGGGCGTTTCTCCCCAAGGTTTCTGGATCAGAGCAGAGGCTGGGTGGGATGCCACAGCCATTTGGCTTTCAGGCCAAACAGGGAGGAACATAAGTTTTAGGTGTCTGTGGGGTTGGTTGGAGGATGTCTGGGTGTCTTCCGCTTCAGTTCCTGGATACTGTAGGTTGTAACCAGAGTATTAGTTGCCTGCTAAATTTCCCACTGACAAAAATTCAGCATGCAAATACTTATCATCCTCCCCAACTGTATTTTTACTTGCCCTATGGCTTAGTTGTTAAAAAGGGACCTTTATGAAAAGAAGTGTACAAAATTTAGAGTCTTGACTTCTGGGTAATGTATTGCTGTTTGTATCAGCTGTAGGAAAAAATATTTTTCCAGTAAGACACAGAGAAGATTATAAATTAATTGACATGGGAGAGAACGGTCAATGTTCTGGTTTCCAGTTGCCATTTTTCCAGTGCATATTGATTTCAGTTGAAGGCTAATGGGGTAGGGGAGATTTTGTCCCAGTGCCCTTTGATTAGGTACTGACGAACTGTGAAATAAAATCTGTACCTAGTGATACCATGGGACAGGTACCTGAGAGATGTTTCTGAAGAAGGAAGAGACTCTACATGGAGAGTGGAAAAACAGGCTGGAAAAAAACAGTGTCAGGCTGTGATAATAACTAATAGAGCTAAAAACTTAGACTTTGAAAATTCTTTACATCATTTTGTCATCTTGATAGCAGATTTCTGTCATTATCAGAAATTTAACATTTAACAAACGGCAAAATCAAGCAAACAGTAAAGACAACCAATATTTACTGTACTGAAGCAAGGAAATGTGAGAGGTTCAAATGATGCAGTGCAAAATCTTGGGAGAAAATAGATTATTTATAGTTTTCCAAGGCCCAATGGAAAATGCAATTACATAAATCAAGAGAAGTTGCTTTGAAAATTTCCTTTTCTCTTTCCACAATTACTATGCCAACCTGGCCATTTTAATTGAGCATTATAAAGGATTCAGAATGTTTCCAGTGTAAATGCATTCAACTGCTAGTGTGCTAGAACATTTTTACAATTCATGTTGTTATTCTAATATTTTTGCTAGTTTCTTGGGCGTTGGCCTCAGACTAATTTCACGGTACGTTTGGGGTCTAAACCACAGAGGGAAGGACTGAAGGGGGTTATTCATGGACTTGGCTTTCTACAGGTTTTTCTTTTTTTTTTTTTTGCTAACGTGGTGGAACTGTTTCCAAAAGCCAGCTGTGTGTGATGCTTCTTGTTTGAGCACATGCAGTAGATCAGAATTTGTCAGTGAAAAGGAGCATTCCACGTAGCCCAAATCCCAACATAGGAGTTTATACAGCTACGACATCACATATTTGTTGTTCAATATTCCAAATAATATTCTGGAAGATGATCTATTTTCCCTGGAGTCTCAGTTTTAAGTAAAAAGCATTAAAGGCTAGGTTTTTCAGTGATCTGTTGGGAATAATATTACTTAAGCAGCAGAATTCTGGGAGTGGATGTTTGCTCCAGCCTCTATTTCCTCTTCGTGCAATGTCTGCCTGCTCTAGATTCTCATTAATGTTTTCCTCTTCATCACTGATTATTTTTTAGTAAGAAAGTATGATCCACCATGATCCAGAATTACCACTAAGTGATACCTGGGCCCTTAAGCTTTGACTCTGCTCCCATGCAAATTAATGGCAGAACTTCTAATTACTTGCTTAGCATTAGTTGGGACCACTACAGAGTAATTTCAGTTTAAGGAGTTTTAAGCAAATGGCAAAATCCTAAAGTCTCTTCCACAATGAGGCTATGTGCTTACTTTGCAGTAAGTGTTCCTCAAGCTTGTCTAAGTCCCCTGCTATTGTTTGGGGTAACTTAAAATTCCTAATTGTCTGTGTTCAATTTCCAGAGAGAGCATGTGGGGCTGTGCCAGGTCAGCTGTTAACCCTTTTCGTTTTTTCAACTCCAGGTATGAAGCATTTTATTGTGTATTATCTAATGTTCTGTTTTATTGACAAAGTCTAGTAGCAGTGCTTTTCAGCTTTCTTTCCCTCTTTATGTCATGGCTGGGGGATATGCGGGGCTGGGCAAGGTCCAAAGTTGATTTTTGCTATTGCTTTTTATATTTTGGGGCTGGGGGGGTGGTGGTGTGCATCATGGGAAAGCTGCAAATCTTTTTTCCAAATCCCAATCACTGAAATACGAGAATAGAAACAAAATCCTGTCTAATGTTTGATAATGCAGTTTAAAATGTTCAAAATAGTTTACTGAAATTGAGTAGCAAAATTAACGTGAATCAACATAGCTCATGTTATAATGGGTCATTGCCAGTTGACAGTAAACTACTTTGAACATTTTAAACTGTGTAATGCGCCTAGTAGGTGCCCTGCTTTAGAGTGCAGAGTTTATATACAAATCCAGTGTGGGGGTGACTGGGAGGTTTCAGCGAGTGTTGCGATGCCATAAAGTGCCTCGAGTTCACCTCACTTGCCCAAGTAGAAATGATGTCATATGACAGAAGGGATGTACCAACGCTGATAGGGTTCCTGGTTTTGTTGGATTCGTTGCCGTTGTTTTACTGGGTTTTAAAATAGTGTGCAATGAAATGTCCACTCTCAGTGTGCTTGCTTGCTTGTTTGTCCTCCCCGCTTCTTTTGTTTGTTTTGTGGGCCCCTAAAAAGATTCCTTTGAGTCATGTTCATCGTGTGACAAGTGTAAATCCACCAACTCACTGCTTTATCTACTCTTAGTAATCCGTGGGCCCTCTATCTGAGGAGTACAGAAGGAAAAACAACTTCACACATTCAGTATAAGCAAATGAGTTGCAGAATAAATCTGATTCTTCACATTTATAAGTAGAGCTAAGCTTCATAATAAAATTAAGAAGACGACTTTAAGAAGTCTTTAAGAAGAATAAAATTTAAGAAGACTTAAACGAATGTTTAAGAGCAATTACACTTTCAAATTACTAATGAGTAGTCAAATACAGAAATTGTTCCTCAAATCTACTCCTATCTTCGATTTGCAGTTAATTGCATTACAGCTGGTATATTTATATTAAAAATTTGCAGGATCTTATTACTCAAACATTTTCAAAGTAGCAGCAGCAGCAGCAGCAACTTTTCTGTTAAAGCCAATACAAAGCTTTTAGGGTTTCCTTGGGTATGAAATTGAGATGATACGTGGGGTTTTTTAAAATCCTTAGAATTTTCTTTGATCTGATTGAAATTATCAGTGCAACTTCAGAAATTATTCTGAAGAGCCTACTAGTCTCCCAAAATACTGTGTTTCTAAAATAAATTTGTATTTCAGATTTTGAATGCAGGCTCCGTTAGCCGAAATTAGCAATAATATTCTGTATAATCACCAATTATATTAGCTTCTATTCTACAGGAAGCATTTTCAAGAAGGAGGCTTATGTTGTCAATTTTTTACTCTTTTTTAATGTTGTCAATATTTTGCTCAAGAAATTGCTCATGAATTTACATGTAGAGTTTACGCATACCATAGCAATGAATATGAGATCCTACTAATGGATGAAAGGTGGAAATGAGGCCAATGAGATGAATACTTAAGTCAGTGTATCATTTGAAAGTATGAATTCTTACAGTGCAGTTAAAACTGCTCACACTGCTAGGAGTATTCCTCACAGCTGGTCTTGCTTCTTGGAGTACGGTCCTATTGCAGTTTAGGAACTGCTTGTCAGAAGTGAATTCTGCTACAGTTAAATACAGCTATGTGAGTGTATGTATTTCATTTGAATGAAATTTCATGCCTGCCCAGTTTTGGGTTTTTTTTCAATTTTGTATTACTAAAGTTATCTTTTTCCACTAAATTTCAAGAAAGTTATTTTTCCATAAAATTACATGCAAAATTATGGTTTTGTAGTTATGAAGGTACGGAAACATTCTTAGATATTTGATTTTCTTTGTGATGGCGGGGGAACAGAATGGATCACAAAGTCTTAAAGAAACTTTTTTTGTAGGCTCCTTTCCCTTTTTTTTATTGGGCTCATGAAATCTACTAAAAGCTGTAAGTTTTACTCGAAACCGATCCCACGCAAATGTTCTGCATCTGCTGACCTCCGTGGATGGCCACAGGCTGGGACTGTTGCTCCAGTTCATACATGTCTAACTGTTCTTTTCCAGTAAAATGTTGAGCATTTTGTCCATACTGCTTCTCCTGATCCAGAAGTGCCCTGATCCACTATTTCACTGGTGACAAAGTGATAGTATGTGTGAGTTTCAGATGTTGGCAGGCACAACATGCCTCTTCGTCCTTGGTGTCTTGCAAACGGTACTGCTTTTGCTCTTGTATAATTTACCCCTGTTCTTCTTTTTAACACTTTGTTCCACAGGCTCAGCCAGATGGGAGATGTTTGGCAGCTGGAGGACCCAGATGCCAAATTCTGGAATATAGCTTTCTTGCCAATGGCATGTGGGTTCATGGCTGGCTTCTTGGCTTGCACCTCTGCTAGCTTCTTGGCTAGCTGTCTAGCTGGCAGCTGTAGCACTGCCTCTGGGGCTATGTTAGGGTCAAGCTGCTATGGAGTTGGATGACTCTCCTGGTCTGAATTACCCTGCCGGACACCATTTTCACCTTAGTTTGCTTTGACTCTCCACTATTGAAAGACGAACATTTGCACTGTTCTGTTTTATTCCTGCCATTTGTAAGACTAACTGGAAGCAGTAGTTCTCATTTGTCACCAGTTCAAAAAGAAAATAAGCATTGCAGAGTACACTGTTTCACTTGTTAGGATTCCCATTCAGTCAGTAGGAATGTAGGGCCCAAGTCTGTACTTGCAATTCATCTCTGGAACCAAACTGTAACTACAGAGCACAGGCTTTTAAAAAAAAAAAAGTCTTATGTCTAAACTTTGATTGCTTTCAACCGTGAGTGAATCTAGCCTCTGTCGAACAGAAAAAAAATACACATTTGGGGAGACAATCTGGATCATTTTTAAAGAAAAACGATAAAGAATAATGATGATAATAATAAATAGGACATTACTGGTAATAATTAAGAGCGCTGCCAGAAGAAAATGCTTGATCTTCTCTTTGCCTGATTTGGAATGTCCTCGTTACATACTTTAGTTTTACCTAAGGTTTTTGTGGTTTGGGTTTTGTTTTGGTTTTTTTTTTCATAAATGAGGTAATGAAAAATTAATGCATCTAGGATAGCAAAGCATTTGAAGTTATTCCCTAATCTATGCCTTTTCCTCCATGCACCTCAGTGCATAAATGTTACTTTCAGTGGGAGAAACTGCAAAATCAGGAGGTCTCTAACACTCCGGATACTTACAGTAAAGTACAGATTAGTCATACCTGCTATGAAATTTTCATTCCCTCACTCAGCTGTAGTGAGAGTATGTTGTGCTACACTGGAGACAGTGGTGTCTCTATTACATACTCACAAAACTTTTTTAACACTTGAGCAAATAGCACTTGTGCCTCACTCGGACACAAACTTCCACCTGCATGTTAAGGTTAAGATTTGCAGCGTGATCTGAACTCTGAGGAAAATCACCTGAATTCCCCATTATCATCACTGGAGAGAGCTGCTTGTCTCAGGAGCAAGAAAAGGGATACCCCACCCATATAGAATCATAGAATCATAGAATCATTAAGGTTGGAAAGACCTTTGAGATCATCGAGTCCAACCGTCAATCCAACACCACCATGCCCACTAAACCATGTCCCTAAGCGCCTCATCTATACGTCTTTTAAATACTTCCAGGGATGATGACTCAACCACTTTCCTGGGCAGCCTGTTCCAAGGCCTGACCACTCTTCCAGTAAAGAAATTTTTTCTAATGTCCAATCTAATATAGTTTAGGCATATACTCCTCTTTGGTGACAGCCTAGGGAACATAAGTGCTTCCATAGGAATACAGCCCAGTTACATTAAATAAGTCGTTATGGACTATATAGGGAACCAGTAGGAACTAAAAGCATCTGTTTCACTCAGAGGTAGTCCGCATAGCCCTTTCTGGATGATAATGGAGCAGGGATGATTCTTTTGAAAAACAAGCTGGCAGCAGCAACAGCAATATTCCCACCTTTTGCAGGAGAGCTTTGTTAACTGGCTTGTCAACGAAGTAGGAGACCTGAGTTTTAGGTTCTCAGCACAAGCATCGCAGAGGTGTTTTAGTCATTAGGATCCTTGGCACAGGCCTAATCACATGAAATATTTGGGGACCAGTGGAGTCTCTCATCTTCCTTCTTGCTGAATATTGGCCATTGTATAGACAGGAGCACAAAAGTCACGGGATGGGAAGGAGAGTGGGCAAGAAGAGTCCGAATCCTACCTGAGCATGGACAAGACTGGGACTGTAGGCTCTGTTCCCTGGAGCAACATTAGGCCAGAAACAGCTTTGGATACTGAAATAGAGCTTTCACTGTTCCCCTCTCGGAGCCAAGCGTCCAGATTTCTAGTATGGAGCCAGGATCCCCTTTTCTACGCCACCTTTCAGCCTCATGGTTCTTGCATTCCTGGTGTCAGAGTAGCCTTGCTTCCATGGACGTTCATGCAGGAGACCCCAAGTGCTTATAGCCAGGTTATTCCTGGGATGGGGGAGATGCTGAATCAAGCCTTCTGTCTGAGAAGGACCTACAACCAAAGTCCCTCCTTACCTGGGCAAATTACTTGACCATGAGGCTATAATACAACAAGTTGCCAGTGCCACCATCAAAACTCTGCCTGCCTTTTATGAGCTTCTTCACAAGACCGGCAAAGTTCAGGATGTTGCCCTGCCTATAGGTGGAAAATGGGCACCTACCTGAAAGAGTATGTATGAACGTACGTCTTGTGGTAGGTGCCCACAGGTAAGCTGCCCTTCCAGCTTAACAGTGAAGGACCTCATGAGTTTAGGGACCTGCTGGGTGGTTCATGGGATAGTGGGTGGGAATGCAGACATGGACCTAGGAAGGCTTTTGGGTGTCTGCCTCCCAAATTAGGGTTTCAGCATGCCTGTTTCCACACTTCTCCACATATTTCACTTTCCAAACTATATTTTCTCCTTTCAAATGAGCAGCTTTCAGTGTTATTTAATGTAGTAAAATTAAAGATGTTATTCCATTATCTAGAATATTCCTTTTTCCCTGTTTACCTGTTTCTGCCCTTCTGCCTATAAAATGATGGATCTGGCTGTCCTTAATTTTTACATCTCAGGCACAATTTCTGCCCCATTAAAGAGGTTCTTGTCACTTTCTGTATCCCAGGGGCTTTAGAAATCATATATAGGGTAGAGCAAATTCTCTTCTTTTGTTTTTTTTTAAAAGCAACTATGATTGTTGTCCCTTATGCATTCTTTTCAAGCAGAGAAACAATGTGTGCTAACTGTTAAAAAAGGAAAATAAACAACTGCAAAGATGTTTTTCCCTTCCCTTGCACCTCCAGTACATTCTGTAACCCAGTTACTGTAATTGTTTTTAAACTTTTTTAAACATGCATATTGTCAAGAGGTTACAGGAAAACAAGTGTAAGTATGTCTCATAAGGCCAATCTGACTGCAAAAGATGAAAAAAGATGACAGAGCAAACAGAAAATCCCATGTTTTGTTTATCAACATCTTTTTTTGCCTAATGGCAAATACTTGGAGAGAATCTGTTTACTTCAATGAAAGACCAGCTTAGGGTTTGCTGATTCCCATGGCAAAAAGAAGGCATAGTTTCCAAAGGCAAGCTATTCAGCGTGTGTGATGAGCTAAAGTCATTTGTGGATTTGTATGTTGCATTTTGACGTGATTAAATGTTTTAAGTCTATTGATTTCATGCTGGGGATTAATGATGCTGAATGAAAGAGCACCAAAGAATAAAACGTGTTTACATGCCCGATTAAAATACCTTAAAAAAGAGCCAGAGTACCTATTATTGGATGGGAATGAAATAAGAGCAGCGTAGGACCAATCATGCATTCTGTGTCGAAAGGAAAATGAATTAACTTCTTAGGCATAGAAAGACGAAGAGCAAAGATTTGATAAGGGTTGACTATACCTTTCTGAATGCTTAACACTTGTGTTTCACTCGTTATTTTAGAAGAGGGGATTAAAGAGGTTACATTATCAGTTGCCGCAGATCTGTTTTACTGAATCAATCAAAGCATGATGCTTAGCTGCTTGGGATTAATGAGACGATCTTTTAACTGGAGAACTTGTCGGTAACGGCATGTTAATAAAGGACAAGACCCAAAGATACTCAGTACAACTGTGGACATGAGATGCAGTAGAGATGATGTTTGCTGCTTTGAATTTGCGTAATACTTTTAGATCTGTTTGCCTTAGCATATTAACTCAAAAAAATGTCGTTATCTTAAAATGTTCATAGTGCTAATTGGTTTGTATCTGGTCTGTGCAAATGTTCCTAATGGCTGTCTAGATTCATGGGTCATATCTGGGTTTGCGGTTAGGTGTCACGTTCTATTTACCAAGATAATAGTAGATGAAGATGGAAAAGACCTATTTGCTCATTAAATCCATCCTGTTGAAAGCACGATATAGGCTCTTCCAATAGTATTAAACTGTTAGTACCCCTGATGTTAGCCAGAATGCCAGAGAGAGAATTTATTTGTGCTGTATCTGTGGAGAAGGATGCCTTAATGATCAAGTTAGCATGTGAAATACTTGATGCACGTGAAATACTCCCTAGGGAGCTAGGGAGAAGTTTAAACGTGCAGTCTAATACAGCTGAGTAAATATCTGACGAGACCAGCTCATGCACACATTCATTTTTTCTCTGCTGATGCTCTGATCCGGATTAGCATATGTGAGATGAATTCAGCAGTCTGATACAAACTACAATTCATTTGCCTCAGAAGGGGTTGAATGATTATCCTGGGTTTGGGGCAGCAGAGGGGGGGGGTTGACAATGTGAGGTTATTTTTTTCCCCCCCACTTCCACTGCTTAATACAAGACCTGACGCCCTTAGTTACAGAACAAAGTGTCTGAGCAGTAACCGAGCTTGTGCAAACCCAAGAGAAGAGTAATGACTATTCCTCGCAAGCTTCCTGCCTCGGTGCAGGTGCAGGAATCAGGAGGGCTTGAATAATTCATAAGGTGCAAATTAGCCCCGGCTTGCTCCCAGTGCTCGAATTTTGCTTCTGCTTACCTACCTAGTTGCTAGAAAGAACAGAAATAAAGGAAGCTTGGGAAACTAGGGAGGGCAAGGCAAAAAGTGTTACAGTTGAAAGGCCAAAGTCACAGAGACTGCTGAACATTGGGTGTGTTTGAAGGCTCAGTGCTTTTTGACGAATCGGACTGTGCATTGATTATTCATGAAATGTTTTCTCAGGAAGAAGTAAGCTCTGGGGACCCATTCCATTGCTCTTGGAGAGGCGAAAAAACTTCCTTTTAAGAATTAGGTTTTTCCTGCTTTTATTGTTATTGTTTCTAAAAAATATAGGTTAAAAAAGAAACTCTTAAGCTCATTTAAAGCCTATTAAGCTATTTGAGAGAGTATGCATTTATGGTGTCACTGAACTCAACGGTCCAGAGAAATTTGATGAGAAATTTTGGATGTTAAGATGGTTACTGCTTCGAGTAAATGTGGATTCCAAGAGCTTATATGAAACTAGTTTTATCTGGAAATGCAATGTGTAATTAGCTTGTATTTTTATCATTTAAAAGGTAGCATTCGTCTGTTTTAAATACTGTTAGTGATGGTTACCTTTTCTATTGGGTTACTTAGCTGCTTTTCTGTCCAGAAAAACAAAATGAGAGGTGAGTGGTGGTTAATCCTTCTGCTGCACAACATTGCAGCTCACCCAAATACCAAGTAAAAGGTTTTGCTGAGCACTGTTGTTATGGGAGAAGGGAATTCCCGACAGAGGTCTTTGAACAGTTGGTGTGTCGCCGCGCAGTACAGAGAGGAGCCGGTCTGAAAAAGGCATATTGTTTCTGCCGCGTACCTGAATATCCCTTTGACATCTCTCATGTGGGAGATGGAAACATCCGACATCCCTAGCAAGAGCAGGAACAAGGTAGTTAGTTCTCCCTATTGGCAGGTGTTCATATGGAGAAAAACTCTCCTAATGTTTTTGCTGTGCTCAATACGAAAAGAGAAGAACAGCAGGAAAAAAGCTTCTTTTTAGTGGCTTGAGGGTTTTTTTTTGTTTTTGCGGGGTTTTTTCCGGCGTTTACCCCTTTTTTCTCCATTCCCTTCCACCCCACCCCCTCTTGGCTCCCGTGTGCAGCAGCTAGGTCACGTTGCCATCATCTGTTTTTGTATTTCCCTCATTTGGGTGGCTGGAATAGGAGCTGGCTCTCATTTCTAGCTGATTCTGTCATTTCCGCTAGGCCCCAGCTTGGGCGAGCGCCAAGACCAACAGGTGATCCTTGTAGCTGCAAAACAGCAGGAAGGAGGCTGTGCATGTAGGAGACAGTGCACCAGAGGGGCTGCCTGGCCCCGCTCCATCTCTCTGTATAATTAACGCCCCTCTCCCCAACCCCCCATATCGAGCAGAAAATCTGTGCAGAACAGCTCAGCTGCGGCGGCCGTCGTAAGGAAAATGTTAATAAAGAGTCCTGGAAGAATATCGGCTGTGCGAGCACAGAGGCGCGCTCCGTCTTAGAGAGGAACTGTGGTTGGTCCTTTATAGGAACGGTGACAAAATTGTATTAGCTGCTGAAAAGTAATATGCACTCTGTCAACCGTTGCAGGAAAATAAGCATTTCAATAAATTTCGGTGCTATGCTCACGGGCTTTCTTATTTGTATAGGAACTAGTTTGGAATGAGGTGATAATTCAGCTAAGTTTTTCTCTACAAGAAGTAGCTTGCGAAGTCATGTGGAAATTATTTGGGTAGAGAGTTAGCTCTGGTCAAGAAGGGCCATCTCGAGCTGTAGAGCTGGGGGCAGCCAGTGCAGGAGCCGTGCAGGCTCTGCATTCTCTGGGCATCTGCGCCAAGGAGGCATGACTGCGTGGCTTCGCAGGGGTAATTTTTAGAACACATGAAAAACTTCCAGGAATCCTCAAGACAGCCTCAAAGAACTGTTTTTTTCAGAGGAAACTCCTAAAGGATTTTTTTTTTTTTATGAAAACAAAGTTATATTTAGGAGATGACAGAGGCTTAACAAAACCAGTTTCAAAGCATATCTCCAAGGCGTAGGTTAACCCCTTGGCCTATACCAAAATGTGAGATAATGTGTCCCTGGAAACCCTAACTGCATGTTTGTATTTTTGAGGCAGACTGATGTTTTAAGATAGAGACTTGGTAGCCTTAATCCTCTGCAAAATAGATGATATCTCAGATTCTTTCTGCTCGGTACACATGAAGCCAAATTGCTTCTTCTACCTGTGGAGTCAGTGCTAGTGGTTTGAAAGCTGAAGGTTGTATCTGTGGCAAGGTATAAATTTTCTGTATGCACTTCTGTAGGGAGCTGGGCTCTCTCTCAATGTGCCACAGCACATCTCCGCAGCAAGGGTAGGCTGCCAGGAGAAATGAACTGGGAAGCCTCGATCAGCTCCGCCAGTGAAAATGAGGTATTGCAGCAGATCTGCACAACAGCAAGCATTCACCCTGCCTGACCGTTCCTGCTATACACAAACCAGAAATACAAACAGCAATGAGAGTAAACTTGGTATTTAGTAATGCTTCTAGCAGCTAGCCGTCTGCAATCCTTTTACCTAAGCCAGCAATCATTTCTCTGGGCATTGTCCTACAGTTCGTCAGCCATCTGAAGGGGGAGGAAGCGCCCTAGCAGGGACACATTGCATCTCAGGGGTACGTCATGTGTGTGGAAACCTAAAGGTGATCCAAGACCTGAACTGGCAGCAGATTGTTCATGAGTACACACTTTACTTCCCTTGGACATGTCTCCCCATGCTAAATGGTGCACCGATGGACACTAGCATCTCATTTTTTTTTTCCCTTGTGCCCCTTCTTTTCTCAGTGCTGGTTTACTGCCTTTGCCCCCTTCCAAAATCTTTGGTATATGAGACTATTAGCAGGGAGCGAGGTGTTTCCATCAAAACATTCTGAATTTTTCTCTTCTCTCCTCTGTATCTTGTGAGACCGTCCTAAGCCCTACATTTGCAGTGGGTCGTGGACAAACCTGAACAGTCCCTCTGGCAGGCTCTGCTGTCACTCTTGCTTCCCCTTGGGTTAAGGGGCTAGTGGTAATGATTTCTTTCTCAGATGTCACCACTGGCTCCAGTGACCTCTGTAAACCCCCACGGGCATGGCAGGATGAAGTGGAAGCTTTTATCTGAAGGGTGGTCAGAGAGCCCAGTGATTCTGTTTCATCAGGAGGCCAGCAGTACCAGCTGGGGAGGCTGGAGAGCAAGCAGGAATACTTTCCGCCTGCATTTGGCTCAGTGCAGCCCGGTCTGGGCAAAAGCCCTCTGAGTACTGCAGGCAAGAGAAAAGCATCCTTCGTCGGCCCCCGGAAAGTCAAGTTTTCCAGTGCATTTGGCAGGCAGCCTGGAGCAGATCCATTCCTTATGCCAGCCCTGTGGAGCACCACCCCTCACGGTTCTCCCTCCCGCTGCAGCACATACCTTACTATTATTAATAGTCCGAAGGCGCCAACAGCATGCTTTGTTCTGGACGGTATGCGGTTGCCCAAAGAGCAGGGAACTGTGGGGCAATTGGTTTTGTACTGGTAGATGGATTTGGTAAAGAGCGCTGTAGTTTTTCCTGGTCTTTCTTTTTAATGCACCTTCCTCTCTTCTGCCTCCCCCCCTAGGCTGTCCCCAATGCACTCAGCAGGTGAAGGATGCTGTAATCCCTCTGGCAGAGGAGAGGGAAGTGCTGTCGGGACAGGGAGGTGCGTGGGAGCGGCAGGCTCACACGGCGTCGTAGCACTTCAGTGGGAGTAGATCAGCTACACCAAGTGGGCTGGGCGGTTCCCTGAACAGTGGGCCCTCAAAATCAAATGAAGAGTGAGCAAGAGAAACAAGTCAGTTGCAAGTTCTTCTAACTTGCACTGCGAGTGTGCAGAGTCCCACTCTGTGTGGTTTGTTGGTGTATTATGTAGTGTGTAGGTAAGTGAGCTGCTCCTGTGCATTTGGCCTGGTGCATCTTGGCCTGAAGTCACAGACTTTATCGTGCCGTCACTGTGAAATCAGTGAAAGCTTCAAAATCTGTGGCTGCTGTTTGTTGAACTGTAAATCCTTAATAGTCATATTTACTTTGGAACTGACAAAACTTTCAAATATATCTGCTTTCAGGCTGCAAAACCTAAGCGAAAAAAGATGCGGATTAGCATGCGAGCAAATGGCACTTTTGGAAAAAACAATGAATTTGGAAAGCGTGCTAACAAAATGTCCAGTCACAGGGATTCCTCTGAACTCAGTGTGGAATAAGAATAGGCAGCGTGCGCTGAACCTCATGTCTCCTAGATTAGTAACTGTTTAATGTTATTCCTGTAACCCGTATACTTCCTCTTGTTACACCACCTCCTCCTGTTTTTCCACCCTGTGTAGTTCTACTGTTTCACCGCATATTAGCTCACTGAGGCACATAGTTTGTCTTTTTAACTACTTTGTGAAGTACCTAGTGCTCTTTTGGGTGCCATAGAAGTAATAACAATAATTTGCCAGGTGTACTGTGTCAAGTTGTTCTTGTATTGTTTGTTGCACAGACACAAAGTAAGGGTGATTGCTGAATGCTGGTAACTCAGCTGTAAGGTAAACCTCTAACACGGGAAGGGAAATGGTCTGGTTTATTTATGAATACACTCAGAAACAATGTCTGTCTTCCAGTATAACCGCGCTTTTTTAGGATAATGCATTTTACTTGGATGCAGCATCGCCAAAGGTCAATAATAATCAGGGCTAAATTGCTTACAACGCAAAGGTAATGAAACTCTCTCATTACACCGGTCATCATTTTCATTGTTAATTCAATGTTGTTTAACTTTTCACTGGTTTCTCCGTTAGGACTGTGGCAGTGAGACAGCCAGGCTGAGCCATCTGCCACTGGTGCTTGAAAGGTACAAAAAGGCATTGCAAAGAAAATTGATTGACTGCAGTTGACCGTTTTAGGGAGAGACCTTACTTGAACCAGCAGTAACTGGAGGGAAGTGTAAACTGGCTTTAATTCCGTAGAAGACCCCTGAATATTAAGGATGTACACAGCAGTTGGGAGGACGCATTCAGAGTCCGGTCATGTTCGGGATCACATCCCCTCGGCTTTCTCGTTGTTGCTGTGGTTGTTTGCAACTAAGGGGAATTCTCTAGCTTTTGGACTTAATATTAGATATGTAATTGGGTGGAGAATTAATATAAACTTAAAATAATTCAGTTTCACAGTCATTATACTCCTTAGCTTTAAATTATTTAGCTTTGTGTCTCCGGTATCTCCCAAAAGCCCTGCCATTACTGATTGTCTGACTCTTTATTAGCTTATATTTTTCCCTAAAAGCAAGGCCTCATGTACAGTGTAATTATCCAGCAGTGCCGATTAACTGCATAATTCTCTTTTCTGTAAAACTGCTGTGTAAATTACTTTTCATTTCACAAAAATGACTCATCAGGCAATTTTGTGGATGGTTTTTGTTGGGTGGTTTTTTTTAGGTTCCCCTTTCCCAGCCGCCCTCTCCATCACTGTGTCATGGTAATATTGTTAAATACTGTTGTGTATGATCTCGGTGCAAGCGCTAAGCCCTACAATGATTTCAATGGAGAAAGTTAAAGTGGTTTCCATGGTATTGTTACTTCTACCACCAGACCTGATGAGCAAAAGTTGCTAAGATATCCTGCTCTTAAAGTAGGGATGTTTTTAGAGAAAATTGTCTTAACAGTGAGATCAAGGAGACTTGTTCAGTTGAGCTAGCTGTTGAAATCTCTGCCACTTCTCAACCTTTCAGACTCCCGTTGCTGCTTCCAGTATGCTTCAGTTGCCTCGGCAGCCTACTCTAGTACTATTCTTTTTTCCTGTTGTCCCTTCCCCATGTGCCTTGGCAATGGCTCCTCACCCTTCCTCCATGGAGACCAAGAAGCCCACCCACCACCTTCCCTATTTCTTCATGCTCCCTGCACCTCCTTCCTGGGCTAGATGATACTGAGAAGATGGCATGTCCTCGTGGGACTATAAAATACTCTTGAATAGGAAATGGTACTATGCTCATCAGCTTGTCATCTGGATTCGGCCTGAACAAAACAATGGACAATGTACAGCGAACAGCCCTGCCTTGTTGGACTGGTGGATAGCCTGGATGTTGCAAATTGAACCTTTCCTTTCTGATGAGTGTGATTCCTTGGGTCTGCCGTTTTTAAAGCTGTCATTTGTTGCACGTGCCATGTATTTGTAAACGCCCCAAGGAATGTGGAGTTTGGAGGTCATCCCAATCCTGTATGGGAGTCCTTCACTAAAGCTGGCATTTGGTTTCAAAAGGGCATGTTCCACTAGTGTGTGTGTGTAGAAACAACTGACCAAAGTCTAAAATCCTTTCTACTGAGTCAGTCCAAGCGGACCCAGTAACCTGGCTAGTGTTTACCAAAAGAGCATAAAAATGGGGTTCGTACAGAGTGATTCTTCCTCTGGAATACCTACACCCCCTCCCTCTATTTTCTACTTTATAGCTTCAGAAAATCAGTAGTTTATGCACCTTCAGCCTCTGAGGCTATTTCTTGACCATAGTGTTTGATATCCATATATGGCCCTGCCCTTTGTGAACTTGTGTAATCCTCCTTTGAGCCCATTTATTCTCTTGGCCTCTGCAGTATGCAGTGGCAATGAGTTCCAAGTATGTGTTACATGAAAAAAAAAATAGTTGTTCCCTCTGTTCAGTTTAAGTCTCCAGTTCTTAGAAGAAATAGGGAATAATCACTTCCTATCGTTACATTCTTGGCTGTGCAGAGCTCTGCTATCTACCCTCAGTTATCTCACAAATTTGGCATTCCCAGGGTAACATGATTGTGGGCCAGCTGTCAAAGATGGGGCTGAAATAATTTTCACAGGGAGAGTTTTCACTCTGTGCTCTCTTCTTGAGACCAAACCAATCGTAGATCTGCCATTGTTTGAATCTGTTACTAAGAATAGGATAAATTAAAGAAACATGCTTCCTGTGAACTACTCTATGTCTCTTTACATTCAGAACATCACTACAAATCATTTCTCGTGGCACAAATAGTTGCGAAGTGTAAAACTGCTGAAATGCCAGTCGTTTAGCTGCTCTCACCGTTTGCTTCTAATGAGTTGGTAGCTTGTTCAACCCTCTGTTTTTTAAGTATGACAAAATGATGGTTGTTGCTGTTCTGCTACTTGAGCTATTGGCATATCCCTGTAGAGCTCCTCATTTCTGTAGTGCCAGGAAGAACTAGGACCAATTGTTCTAATTGTACTGTACCAATTGTTCTAATTATTTCCAAATTTCTCTCTCTAGCTTGTATTTCTGGAGCTAATTTGTTGTCTTTTTACATTGTTTTACGTCTTTTTTTTTGTTTAATCCCATGCACCTGCGCTTTTAGACTATATGTCCTTTCACTAATGTTCTGTGTGCTGCTGAGTTACAGCCTTGAGCAGATGGAGTCAGACGAATAAGTATCTTTTACGATTAAAAAAAAAGTTGATTTAATGTGTCTAAAAATGCAAATGTATATTTTGCATTACGTATTTTCCTGAGTTTTAGACTTTAACCACTTGTGTTAAAAATGATCCTGATACAGTTATTTCCCTGGTTCTTCTAGTCTCAGTGACCTTAACAACCAGTATTTTTATTGACACATGGCTTGGCAAATAAAGGCTGAAATAGTAAATGGACTATCCTCTTTGATGTGTTTCATAACTGTTTTCCATCAGGCATTTGCAATACTGTTTTTACATGTTTAATTATACTCAAAGTCATTAGAAATCTATTACATATGTCTGAATTTGAAGGGAGGGAAGTAACCACTTCAGTACACTCCTCCCCCTGCCCCCAATTCCACTGCAACATTGTGACTGATAATCTTTTCTCCTATTAATTAGTTTTATTATCACAGCGTAGAGATGACTGTCTTCAGATCTCCATAGGCCTTTGACTAGAGTGGCTGTCAATACTGAGGACAGATTTTTGTGGGACTTCAGGGGACATTATTGTTCGGAGCACCATAAACCCTGTGTTTTCCCCTACCTTGTTTCAGTACACCTCTGTACTGCAGAAGGGATTTGCATCAGTATGTGAAGTAAAGAGTTGCTCTACATTAGCAGTCCCTTCTTTATAATTGGGAGAAAAAGACACAAACGTGTTGCTTTGCAGCAAGCATCTCCTTAATTGTAACAGAGGTAGGGCTGTAAACCATGCTAAGTCAAAAAGGTCACAGCTTCTGTGAAAAGTTTCTCTATTAATAGTCTATAAGTATTTTGTTTCTGCCAAGCTGGTGCTTGAACCAAATTAGTCCATCATTACAAGTCTCATACATTAAAGTCAAGGGTGTATCAGCATGGCCTGTGTTGCCTCCAGACACCCTCTTTGGTCTCTCGCTCAGACTGCATTTTCATAAATGTACACATACGGCAAATATGAGTAGACAAACAACTAAGCAATTTTACAACTCTTGTAAAATGAATTAGTCTCTTTTTCTTTCCTTTTTCTCTGCTCTTAAATACATTTCACAGTCCACCACCTTTTTTTATCAGCTGTGTGGAAATAGTTGCCTTGATTTCTCAGTGTCACCTGTTGCTTTCAGTGTAACAGCTAAAGATATTACCGTGGGTAAATAAATATCCAGTGTTTCTCTTGGTATGACTCCTTTCACCAGTCAAGTAGATAGGTAGAGTTCATACTCTAATGGAGAGAGGTGGACATCTCCATCCCATTTTAAAACATATATGTCTAAGATACATGAGGTAAATTATCCCAAGAATTGCCAATTTCTCCCTATGTCTGTCTTTCCTTTGGCCACCAAAGGAGTCTAAGCAAACCAGTTAACTAAATTAGAACAGAGAAAGAGAAGGAGTTTTGAAGAGGACATGACAAATGTAGAGGAGATGTAAGGTAAAAATACCATCCTGGAGAAAAAGTCCTTTGAAAATTAGTATGTGAGTTCTAATCCTAAATCCCATAAAACAAGCATCCAGTGAAAGCCAGGAAAGTGGAGTTTGAAGGATGAGTTATCTGGAATCACATACACCTTTGTGTTCAGTGGATATAAGGGACTGTGACTCAGGATTTCTTATGTACCATGTACCACCCCTTTTATTTTAGATTTCTTATGCCCTGGCTTTTAAGGATGCCCCAATCACCTGTATTTTCCATTCTAGGTAATACCTATTATAAAAAAAAGAAAAAAAAATGGGCAGTTAATTACTCTCTATGTCATCCCTTTGTCTGAAAAATGGTAGTAACGTTGTCCATCAGCCTCACTTGGGTATTGAGCGAATAAATTTATAAATCTGAACTCTGTTCAGATATTATGTTGATTCTCATAGTAAAACCTTCGAATTATAGATAAACGTGGTAATAATTGAGAAGAAAGGGAAGAAGGTGGTTTACTGCTTCATTTGCTCTCTTTTTGCTCCCTCTAGTAGCACGAAAATGAATTGTTCATTACTGTAGTCCTAAGAGTGAGACCACTGGTGACTTCTGATGCTCTCATAAATTGTGTTGGGCCCTCGAGATACAGTTTTTAAAGTGGCCGTGGTTCACGTGTCATTTCTGAATCAAAATTGTGTTAGACCCAAAAGTAAAGATTTTGATCCCAGTGGTGCAAGTGCACTTGTGCAAGCAACCCTTTGCACCTTCAGGGAATGTCTTTAATTTCCATGGGGTCCCACATGGACACAGGTTCAGCCATCTGGATCCAATTGCGGGATTTAACGTTTATATCCACCAATTTCAGTTTTTTACCCTAAGGCGCACCACAAAACACAAAACACGTATGTCAGTGTTGGGTAGTCAGGGCTTTCTCCTTAAAAAGCATTGGGATAATGTTAGTGTGGTCTTCTAGAAGACACTTTATGTCTGGGATGCTCCAGTTGTAATGTGACAAGGAAGTTAAGTTTCGGAGTGTACATGGGTGGCAGTCTTCATTTGTTGACTTAGTGTTCGAGTCCTTTAGCAATGATGTGACTTAGTGATATTAGTTGCTTTTCCAAAAGTTGCAGGGATAACTTGATTGCATAGATGAATGGGCAAATCTAATGAGCAGAGTTCAGTCCCTGTTCCTAGCCATGGGTTTTGGCCACTTCTCTCGTGTGGGTACCGATGTTCAGCCGAGTGCTGGTGAATCACACCAGGGAGGGCAGTGGCACATGTTAGCTCCCTAACCTGCTTCTCCATAAGATTAGAGGCACCTATGGCTTGGGATGGAGGGGGAAGAAAGCAAAACTGCTGCCTTTATTAGACACCTGTGGTTACATCATTTCAGGTGTATGGTAAAACCGCACTGTGAGAAATGTCATGTAATGATCATGTAGTGGTGGTGGTCAAGTAGAGTTTAGTAAGAGGCCTGGTCTGTATTCAGACTTCTTAAAATTGTCTCATCTTGCAGTAGAGTGAGTCAGAGGTGAATTCAGAAGTTAAACTTGATATTTTTTGTTTCTTACATGTTTAGATGTTTCTTTTACAGTACTTTATATCAGTCTGCTGGTCTTAAATCCTTGTTTCTCAGAATCCTTGTTTCTCTTGTTTCTATGCTTCTCATAGAAAAGTGCATTTCCTGACGGCAATCGGAGAAAGGTGAGCATGAAGATATCTATTGGAGTTTTCTGTATTTTTCAGCCTTTGGAATTCCACAAGACCATGCATATGCCTCACAGCAAGGCAGCTAGATCCACGCTTCTTAACTTCAGCTTCACCAGCCTTAGGATATTTGGGGCCTCAAAATGGCATGTAGGGGACTGAACTGTATGGTTTTCATGCAGAAAAAAGAAGTCCATCAGTTGTGAAGATAGCACAAATACAACCCTAGGATACAGTGCTAACATGTTGATGTGCTAGAGCACCACATTAAGTACCTCTCAGCAGTAACTATTCCAAAAGGCGGTTTCCTGAGTTGTCTCTGATGTCCCTATGTGTCCTTACCAGTAGAAATAAGACCGTGACAACATGTGTATGTGGGAATCCTCAAAATGCTGACAGTAAGTGTGAACTTAAAGTCTAATAGCTTGGTTTTGAAAACACATTTGTGGGAAACTGCACGGAGGGGACTGATCCAGCTGGACTGGAATTGTTTGCCCAAATAAAATTGCTTGTGTGCTTGAGGGGTCACAGAATTGGCCTCTAATTGCAACAGTTTACAGATGCTAGGGAATTATGCATGTATGGACTTTCAGAAATCTCTGTTTAAGATATTTCTGTATTTCCATTTGATTCACGTGAATGCCAGAGATGTGATCACATCAAAGAGCGTGTGAGAAACACTGGAGTTGGAGGAGGTACGGTACCCTACCTAATACCCGTTTCGGGGGAAGACGCTAGCAACAGGGTGGGGGAAGGACATATGTAGAAAAATACAGAGACTTGCCAAGACTGGTGGCTGAGTGGCAAAACTAAATGCAAATATTAGCAGAAGGGAAAAAGGAAAGGAGTTCAGACAAGGTGTTTTAGCTTGAGCAAGAGCTTTCCTTATGTGTTAAGTTTTAAGGCACATAAAGTAGCCTTGGCTCATCTAATAAACTCCACCAGCATAGTGTCAGTACACTGTGCCCAAAGAGAGAGATTTGTGAAATAGTTCAGCACTTTAAAGCCATATTCTTTAGGTAGACTTTTTTCCCCAGTTCAAAGTCATTATGAAATGGCACCTTTTTGTTCCGTTTCTTCTGTGTCTCTTTCTTTTCTCTGTCTTTTGCCCCCTCCCTTTCTCTCTGAGGGGCCGTCATTAGACAAAAAGAAGCACTATTTTTCTAACATTTCTCCAGGTGACTGATTGGGGGGGGAGGGGAAAAATCTTCCTTTCTTTTTTTCCCACTTCAGGCCTCAATTATTCTGTATGCTTTGAAGAACAGTGTAGCTTAACTGCAGGAATGGCCTGATTTCTTCTAGTGAAAATGCCTTCCAGTCATCTTCCCCAAACTGTGCAGCTTGGAGCACTGAAGTCTTTATTTTGGGGGAAGAGAAGGAAGTATAGAATTATTTGGAGGGTTAAGAAACAAAGACCAAGACACTAAGGCAGGAGAAAACTAAAAAGTAAAGGAGGCTGCTGCCATCTAGAGTCGAGACTTATCGTTGATTTTGTTTTCAAGAGTGGCATTCAATTAATGTATCTGTGAGAACAATAGTAGAAGAAAACCCCTCAGAGCAATATAATTGCTTTCTTTGCTTTTCATTTCAGTGGGAATAAGGGGAACTTCTAAAAGTATTTTGGATTTTTAGTAAGTGCTTTCTTGTGTACAGGTAATCTAGGTATATTAATTCTGATTAAAATCTTCTAATCACATACAAAAATTGAGAAATAACATAGACAGTGCTAGAAGGAGGACAATTTACAAGTAAGTACACATTTAGAGGAGGCAACAAAAAGTTGCAACCAAGCTGGATACAGATAGCTGAAACTGAAAGCATTCCCTTCAATGTTGTACTCAATACGATGCAGTTTTCATTCATATGAAAAGGATATGCTGTAATATTAAGCAGCAAGACATAAGGGGTTTTTTAATCTTTAAAAAAAGAATTATTTTGTAATACAATGTTGTTAAATTCCAAACTTCACATGACGGTCAAGTTATAGAGGAGTTTTGAGCTTTCTTTAAAACATTCATTTGGAGCACAAACTGTGTAACATGAAGATCAACCTGAAAAAATATGGGTGTAGAAACTAACCAAGCTGGTTAGAAGCTAAGCTTTCTCTCCAGAGAGAAAGAGAGAAAATAGATTGCTCGGTTTTCATGAGTTCAAACCCTGGAGAGATTTAGAAGGACAACAAACTACTAATTGAATAAAAATATGTTTAATTTTTAAAATTCTCCATTTTTATAGCATAAGCCGGTACCTTTTTAGGATCACTTCCAAATGTGAACAAGTCACTCTAGCATCCTACTTTGATTTTAGACTTTAAAAATTAATTACATTTTTGGAGTGACATGGCCTCTCCTTAACTTTCTGACCAACTTAAAATTTGACCTGAATTTTAAACGCTTCTATGCCATTTCCTCGTGTATTCCTGCAAGTAGTAGCAATGAAAGCAAATTGGATTTAGAAAGAGTACATATAAAGATGCTATCAGAATTGTGGTCTGTATTAGGACTTGTTAACTGACAAGCATCTTTTTGTTTGTTTTTGCTTGATTTAAAAAGTCTGCCCAATATTTTCCAAGTTGATTGCATTCTTCTTTGTAAGGGCTTGCAGAGTATCCTGGGAGTACGGACAGAAAAGCACCCTGTGTGTAGAAGGGCATATACAGAGGGGCTGTTCCCACTGCGGTGTCGCAGGGCTTTTCTCATCTCCCTTTTCTCCTTTCCTTCAGATGTTTCTCCAGTTCCAGCCTCTCAGTCCTTTGTGTAACACTGTACTGGGAAGTTAGCACTCAGACCAGGTGGTAGCATGCTGGGGAAGAGTGGGAGCTGGGCAGGCGGGTGAAGAAGATCCAGTGCAGAGTTGATTGGAGTAAGGCTGTGACTTTTGACTTACAAATCACAAATAAGAACTGCTTGTTTGTTTGTTTGTTTTACGTTTTTTTCCCCCTTCGAATTACATTTAGAAATCAGAATTAGTGACCTTAGTCTGGATGACTTGAAGGCTTGTAGCACCTTGAACTGGGACAGTGGCAGACACCTTTTGTCCTGTGTCACATTCGGTGCCCTCACTTGTCTGGTCCTCCTTTGCTGCTCCCTCTGCTCCTGGTTGTCCAGTTTCACAGTCCCAAGGGAGGACCCAGCGATGGGGCCTTCTGGGAGGAGAAGTCTTCTGCAAGGCCAGTCTCCTCTCTCTGCTGCAAGGCAGCACCCCACCAAAGTCTGAGTTTGCAGGAACAATCAAACACTGTTGATGAAACCAGGTACCTCTGATCTCCTGCTCTGGTGCAAGCAGAAGCTCCCACTCTCGTGTTTTTTTTAGGACTGTGAAGCAGGTTGCCTCACAGCACAGCCTCTGCATAGAGCAGCATGTCCCGTCCAATTCCTGAAGGTGTTAGAAATCCTGTTGCATGCTTGGAGGAGTAGCGGTATAGCGTTTGATGCAGAAAGGGTAACAGGCTGTCCCGACTTGAATCTATGCAGATGTCCCATCCCTAATGTATGGCTTGCAGGGTGGTGGAATGGCGTCATTCCACTCGGTGGGTTGCAGATGGGGGCAGGGGAAGGAGGACAGCCATCAGGTGGAGCAGAGCACGTCTGGGCTCAGCACTGCATACATAAGCTGAAAATATTGTGCCCTAGTATTTGGTGCTGGGTGTGCTTTCAGAATAGATACCTATTGCCATTACAGCATACTTACGTCTTTTTATCACTGGTGCATCCTACTTCCAGAGCCTTGGTATAACTTAATTAGCAACAACATTTTGAGTAAGTTTACATATTTCCATTCTTTATATAAAAGACTGTGTTTCAATTAGCCTCCTTTTCACTTTTGTCATTTGATAATATTTTGATTTTCAGCTATTCAGATTTTGATCTCTTAGTTTTAGTCAATTAAATATGTAAACACACTTTGTGTTTGGGAACCGCCTTTTAGCTACGTATATAGAGACATTTGTGTCTATACATGCAGCACTCCCTAATTTAAAATCAGAAAGTGCTCTTTGTCCTTTTCTTTGCCTCTGGCAGCATTTCTCTGACCTCCGAACAGAAAGGAATATGATTCTGTTTTCATGAAGTTCAGCTTAGGATCAAACATTTCACACACTTTGATAAATCTGCTCAGCCACTTTTTAAAAAGAAGGCTGTCAAAAAGCACTTTCTAGTTTTACTCTTCCTTTTTGTTCTCAGTTCTTTGAATTATCCTATTCCAAATCTTGAAAATAACTTCACATTTGTTAGTACTTTTGTCTTTCTCCATTTTCCTCCAGTATGCTCTTGTCTCGTTACTGCAGCCTAGACACAACTATTAAGAAGAAGTTAAATTCACAAAGTATGTGAACTCTTTTTTTCCTTCATCTCCTTTGAACTACTTGATCTCTGTATTTAATTCTGAGGTCTAAAATGAAACCCTGGCACCGTATCTTTCTCTCTACCTTGCTCAATTCTCCACAGCTTTGAAAGAAGAATGAGACTTATGACAGATTACTCATACTATTTTTCTTTGTAGTTGCTGCAATTAAGAAGATTCACCAAAAACTTTTTGAGGGTTTTTGGGGGGATTAAAATTCTCTGCTTGCTGGTCTAACGTGATTACCTCCTCCAATCTCCTTTTCCCTCTTCTGGTTTAACAGAGTTCTAAACTAACACAATATTTCTGTTTACTTTCTTATTTGGGCATAAGCATCTCAGAATTTATGAGCAGAATCTGGATTTAAGAAAAAAGGTAGTTTAGTTTGCTTGTATTCTCTGACAGATTGGGCATTTCGTCATTAATAAATTCATTGCATTCTTCGAAGTAGAGGTTTACATGGAAGAAAATGTGGAGGGGAAGAATATTCTGCACAAGAGGTATTTACCTGTTTTTTAGATTTCTGCATGCTTGCTTCGTTCTTTATACTGGCAGTTCCACCCACCCTCATTTACAATGGCTTTTCATATATGGCATCCACACAGCGTAACATCATTAGATTACACATACAGCATATGGGTCTCATCCTGCAAATGCTATTGTCATACTTCTTCACTGAGAACATAGCATTATTTCAGGGAACTGTGCTGCATTCAGTACATTTACAAATCTGAACAAGACCTGAGAGGAGCAGCAAACCACTTAGATTGCTGGAGGGGATAGCTAAGAGGACAGAGTGAAAGAGTTAAATATGCATGGCTTGGCTAAACAGCAGTTCAGGGGAGTGTAGCATGTCTTGGAAATGTAGAGGAGAGAAGATGGAACAAGAAAGAATCAATTAAGACTGTACATGAAAGTATTAGGTAAAAGCAGCAGCAGCAGATTAATTTAATCTATTTAACCCTCAGTTTAAAAACTTTCTGCCAGCACCTTTCCTTTGCATCACAACATATGGTGGAAAAAACCCTTTTGAATATTTAAATGAAGGAAAAAAGCCCAAGGATTCTTTATGGGTGGGAACCAGAAGAAAGTATGACAGTGGGCTCTCAATTTGTTGGGTGTTAAATCTGGGGGAATCTCCCAGTCCTGCTGTAAGGAGTAGTTTGCATAGCTGCTGCTTCTTTGCGTGGTTTATACTGCCTTCCCCTTTCTCCTGTCAACATGTCCTGTAGGACCTTTGTTATTACTGGTGATGTCCCCATGCAGTTGCCTCCAGGAGAGAGGATGAGGTGTCAGGCGAAGCATATGTAATTCAAAATTCTGCTACATTGCAATTTGTCTTGTTGTGCAGGGAAGAAGAGTGTGACCTGTGCTGTGTGCATGCCTCCCTGTATTCCCGTCCTATTAATACATATTTCTGTATCAGTTGTCATGCTGATAGTTTGGGCAGTGTTAGTTGTAGGCCTAAGCCCAGGCAGAGCTGCAAAGGGAGTAGGGAGGGATAGGAGGGATGGGTGAAATTATGGCTCCATGGAAATCAGTAGGAGGTTGCTAGCCAGTATGACCAAAATTTCCTCCCAAGATAGTGGCGTGTTAGTAGAGTTATCTTCTTGTAAGTTGGCTCTTCCACATTTCATAATTTGAGCCATTAGAGATTTTACTCTTTGAAAACGATTCTTCTTTTTCCCCAGATATTTACTGAACAGCTCTTCACCAAGATGCCCTGTTAGATTTTGGTTAGCTCAAAAATATTTATATTACCGTGTCTCCATTTAAATAGGCACTACTGTCCTTGAAATGTCAAATATAATATGACATGTCAATTATTGTATGTCAAGCACATGATGTATTTTCAGCCTCTGTTGATTTAGATGGGTTTTGACGTGTGCTTGACGTATTCTAATGGTGCTTCTTCAGTTCAGTGAATGTCTTGAAAACAACGTTGAATGGCACATAAATCACAGCACCACCTTTTGCAGGGACGTTTGCCAGAACATGAAGTGGCAGCTTTGCGTTCCTGCGAGCGTTTGGCCAATAATGGCCCTTTTGTCCCAGAGCTGGGAGCCTGCAGTTTCTGGCAGGTTTGCCAGCAGGGCAGAAGCAGTCTGATCACAAACCTGTTTTACTCAAGGATTTTTTAATCATTACTTTAGAAGAAGAAAACCTAACATTTTCTCAAGAGATCTTTTATAAATCTCATACCAGCATTTGGCTCGCATCATGTCTGGCGATGTGTGTGTGATATGAAAGTATGCAGTAGGACCATAGGCATGATCACCATATAGCATTAGTAAGGATTTCTTCCTAACCATATTCACCTAAAATACGCAGCTAGAATAAGGATGAAACACTCTCTCTGGACATCGTTGCAAACAGTAAGTGGCATTTACTGACTGCTAGCAGAGTGAGAAATGAGGATAGATTACGTTTTGATCTTTTATACTACGTACTTTCAGAATTTGTTAGTTCTGTTTAGTATTAGCATTTACTCTTCTGCCTGAAAAACATGGGTGGAGTTGGAGCCCCCTTGCTGCCGTGTTCATACAGGCGTGTGGTTCAGCCGCATCCCAAAAAGATGATACACCTAAGGTGGTGAGAGGAAGAGGGAGAGGAGGAAGGGTGGTATCCCCATACTTTCCAAGTCGCGAACTAAACCACAAAAAGAATAAGGGACAGGACTAAGGATACCCTGGAAATCAGTTGCAGCACTCTGGAGCCCCAAGCCGTGTTATCCTCCTTTCCCAATCTTCGCTGCTGTTTGAACATAGCACATTGCTTTAATGAGAAGCTGTGCATTTAATTTAGGTATACTTTCAAATGGTGTTGTTGAGTAAGATGGGCTCTGAAATAATGTAAGACTTCATAATAGTGTCATCCTTCAAAATGGCTTTTAAATCCAGTGCTTTCAGATGGGTAGAGTTAGGCTTCAGCCCTTCAGAAAAAAAAGCTCACCCACGGCACATCTATTTGCTCTTTGAACTCCAGAGGCTGAAATGAAAGCAGCCTGTCACAAAAACAGATGAATATTGGGCCATTTTTTGTTGTTGCTCAATTTTTTGTCACAGAAATGAGACAGTAGGTTTTACCATCTTGGTGTTAAATAGAGAGCAGTGCGGTATGCGCTACCGGTTTGCCTGATATTCTGTAATTTTACATACCGTCTCCCTGCCTGCCTTGTCTTTTCCAGAAGAGGTTTGTCAGACTTTTAGTATGAAAAGACGCAAGAGGTCTGCCTGCCAGACCACTGGCCACTGAAAAGGTTAAAAATGTTTTAAAAACAACTATAATTTACTGAACACAAAACACATTGAAATTCCGACATCTCATTTTTGTAGGAAAGACCATAACAAGAGCAAGAAATAACTGTCCAGCAAATACAGCCTTTTAACGCTACCTCAAACGAATACATTGGCAGAAGCGCTACAGCTTTGTTCTGTGCTTACTGCGGGGTGAGTGGTGGGATGGATGTCCATGTCCACATCCTCCACCTTCCTCCTGTATGGCGGGAGAGGGACTTTGTCGTGCCACAAGATGCTTCTACATCACATTTAATTAACATTATTAATTAACATTAATTAACATTAAAAAAATCCATTATATCAGTATTCAAGACTTCCCTACCTCCGTTTGTGTAACAAGCTGGGTTGCATTTGAGTGGTCAAATGTGAGACTTAAATGAGAAATGGATTTTGTGGCTGCTGTTACAGCTAAAACCCAGAACAGACCTCCACTTATCCAGGCAGAGGGGGAAGAGGTGGACTTGGAAATGGGAGTTTCCAAAGAGGGTTCAGGGGTGTAATTGAAGTGAATGGCTTCTCTAGAGCAATATTTCTGAAAAAAATGGATACGGGCACATCAAGTTCGGTTTTTTGTGTCCAAGTTGTGATCTTGTGGCAAACTCGATTTCAGTCTAAAATGACAGTCCTCCTCCCTCCATCCTTCCCGTATGGAATAGAAGTGTATAATAGGGACAAAGAAATGAGAACTGCGGTGGGAGGGAAGAGCCCTGCTCTCTCTTCCCCTAAAATGTGTTACCTCTGGTGGGTGTCACGAGGTGCCTTGAGCAACCTCCCGCACCTCCCAGGTGGTGTTGGCAGGGACGCCTGCCCAAAGTCGTGGGTGGCTCCGTTGTGTGCGTGTGGCGCGGGACCCCATTTCCAGGGTGAGATGTCTTATTCAGGCAATTGCTTGCGATGGTCACGGTTGTCTCATCTGACCTTGCGCCGAATGCCGCTCTGATGTCTCCCTCCACTTGCCTAACACTTTTTCTTATTTACTGTAGTTACAGCGATATCATTCTGCGGTGCTGGGAGTTTTGGATTTGGTTTTTTTTCTGTGCCTTTTCCAAATGAACAATTGTGACAGCAAAATGCTTTGATAATTATCCATTTTTACTGCATGCAAAGGCTCCAAATGTTTTAGGAAATTACAGGGTTTTTTGATCTTTAAAGTTCTGGTATGTTCCATCCCATTTAACAAAACAAAACAAAACAACATATGTGGAGGGTTGAGTTTTGCTAGATTTTAACAGACTCTGATTTCTCCAGTAAAAGCTTAGTGTAAGCACGCCGGTTGTTCTTAATTACTATATTGGCAGTACTAGTTGGTGCTTTATATTTGGTGACTGATACTGTTTGTAAGATCTCAGATAGTAAACAAGCAGATATTTTAATAGATTAGGGAGGGGAAAATATCCAGAAGTGGGTGTGGGGGATTTTTAATTTTTTTTTTCCCCCCAAAAGGGAAGTTTAAAAAGAACAACTACAGAAGTTCTAATGTGGATTTAAGTTATTAAGCCAAACATCCTGATGGTGAAGATCTGGGAGACTGGTGCTTTCAGCGAAGGAATTCGTCCAAGAGACGAATGAACTGGATCCTGGGTCAGCACAACTGTATTTGGGCTAATATATGCAGGAAACCTGTGGCAAAGCAAGGGACCGCTGGGCCCTAGAACGATGCTCCTGACCGCACATTTAAGATGCTTGAAATTCAGAGCACTCTCTTCTAGCCACTCAGATCTGTTGACCTGCCTTTGGGACTTAAAAACTACACTTGGCAAAGTGCTAATGAGCAACATGCATAAATTAGCAAGGTGAACTGAGTGGCCCATTATTACCATCCCTTGATTCTCAGTGTTGTAGGAGATGCAGTAGGGAGGGATGCGCCCACTTCAGAGAGAGCAGCTAGACAGATCCGCTTCACTTCTTTGCAAGATTTCCTTTGTAGTGTGAGTGTGCTCCAAATAAATGATAGTGATGGTAGTGTAAAAAATACTAGTAAAAAATACAAGTAATAACAAGGCCGTAGAAATATTCTTCAGCACTAAATAGGACAAGGAGTATCATGTGGATGAAAGAGGTCCAATATGCATTTCTAAGGCATCTGCAAGAAATCCTGCTGGTGACTGGGTGATGTTTCTGCGTGGATGGAAACTGAGTTCCTTCTCTCCTCCCTGAGACATTTTCTAATCAAAGGAAAAAGTGTGCTAATGTGAAAATGGTGGCTATTTAACCCCCTGTGAAAAAGTGTTCATTTAACTACAATACTATATGACTATGAATTTTTTCTCTTTTTTCATCGGGCAGCTTTGTTTCTAAATATCTATCTAAATAATTCCTGTGGGATGAAGCGTAATAAAATTTATTTGATAAAGCCTGCAAACATGCAGTTTTGCCTGTTGCTAGTCTTCAGGGAAGGGCTGGGTCAAAAATCTGACAGTTGCAAAGCTTGTTCAACTTCATATATTTTTATCCTTTTCTGAACAAAACATTCAGTCTCTGTTGGAAATAGCAGAATAATTTCCCTCAAATAATTGAATACTTGATGTCCCAAAGGGAGATATACATCCTTTAGCCAGTGGGAAAACATTTCTTATCAGGAGAACACATTGTGTTACATCTCAAAAAACCTGAAGAGGCAATTTCATTTAGATCTTTCTTACCCAATTTAAATCCTCGCATGAGAACCTTCCTATAAATTCACATACAAAATGATAGTTAATATAACCAGCCAAGTCCTCAGTCTGATTTTGCCTTAGCGGGGCTGGAGCACGCATAGGGTGAAATCTTGACCCTTTATTTTGACAGCAAGAAGTCCTCAGGATTTTGTTCTTGCCTTTCTAATGAAGAATATTGCCATCCTAAAGGTGTCTGTAGCTTTCCTGACTGGGAAATAGCCACACTGAGGGCCACCTGGCTGTTTAAGTGGAGGAGCATGAGAGCAAGCCCACGCAGCCACCTCGACCCAGTGAAGCCCAGAGGAGCGGAGCTGCTTGGCCACCAGCCTAATCGATGCTCTTGAAAAAGTGTTATGGGGTATTTATCGTGAAGAATAGAGACTGTGTACTCTCTGTGCAAATGGAACAATTTCTAATGTGACAAACAAACAGATCTGTTAAAGATGTATTTCCTTAGATTTCTTAGTACAAAGTGTACCTTATGGCTATATGCAGTCTGCCTACAGAAGAAATTTTGCTCTTAATCAAACCTTGCCTTGCCTGTGAGCACTTGAGATGGTAAACGCAGTGCTGCCTTGATAAGAAAGTGTTGAGGGGCCCAATTCATGAAAACCACAATACTCTGGTTTCCTCTTTCTGTTGGGAGAGCGTATGTCTGACTCCACTGAAGACAATGGCAGCTTTGCCGGACTTTTCCAAGGCCTGTGTCCAAGCTGGATTATCTTTCTCACTGCTGAACTGGTGTAATGATAAACAAGGAATTGTTGAAATTTGCCTTTTTGGTATGTGTAAGAAGTAGGTAAATGCTCTGTTGCCTAATTAATTACAAGTGGAAAGACTCTACCTACCCACAGCTACTCAGAGTGCAGACTCAGTATTCACTGGGTGGAAATCATATTGATTTCAATGATGGAGAGAATAAAAGGAATGGTTGCCCACATGGTCCAACCTATCTGTGCAAGGCCAGTAAAAAGATACGGTAACTCTTACAGCTCATACATGGTAGTTATGGGTTCCTCTTTCTCAGAAATTATATGGCCGAATGATTTCTACAACTTTCAGGGACACCTTCTATCCCAGTGTGCAGATGAAGCCACTAGAAATCTTTCAGATATTAGCAAACACAGTGAAACTGCACTATCTAAATTTCTGCCTATGTAAATATCTTACTCAGTGACAAAACCTGGCCCTGTGATTCTCTAGAGAGGCAGTTCCCAGCTGGGGAGGTGGCAGCAAGTCTGGGGGAAGAGAGAAGAAAAATAAAGGGCAGGAAAAGAAAAGAAATGGCAGTCCCTGGGAAAGGAGGCTGAGGATCTGGACCTGGTGAAGCCCAGAACATTGCTTGGTTCTCAGGTGAGACTATATTATAAATAGGTGTGGAAAACCTCAGATGCAAGGAGAGGTAGTGGGGTTTCTTCGTGTTGCAGTATTGTATTAGTACTCTGTTCATGGATTTGGACCTCATGGTACTTATTTTGCTTTGCAAACACAAACCAGCAAAAAAGGTGTAGCAAGGATCTTGTAATCTAAATCATCAACATGAATGGCTGTAAAGCCAGGTACAAGTTAGCGTCTTGAATAGAAAAGCTAGCTTCTTGTATAACATAAATACTTCAAGATTCCTCATGGTTGTTAATGAAAATGCATGGTAACACAATCCATATGGCCTCTGGAGTGTAGTAACAATTTTCATTTATAGAATATTTTCTGATGTTCTTTTATAAAAAATTCCTTTCAATAGGAGAGGGTGCTCTGGAAGGAAAAAAAACCCCATAAATCTCAAACTTTATCGATTAGAAAGTAGTTTTAGAAGAAGAAACCCAGATCCCAAATCCCAGTTGTGCTCAGTAACATTTTTGTTTCCAAATGAATTAGTCCCTTTTCTCCTAGCCAGATCAAATAGGTATGATACTTATTTTATCTCTGCAATAGATGAATTCTTTGCAATATATAATCTCAGAGACAGGAGCTTGTAGAAGGCTGTGGGGCATACAAAATTGTTTTTTTGAGATGACATTCTGTTGGGGGTGGCAGGTTATCTTTACATATATAAGCACCGAAGTGTACACTTCAAGAGAGTCAACTATTTAGTAGTTACCAAAATCTGCTTGATGACACGGAGTATGACAGATGACCACCCATAATTGCATTATACATAGGTATCCAGGGTAATCAAATATTTAATGTATCGATAATAAGCCTTCTGAACAGGAAAGAAGAAAAGGTCATTCACATGAGCTTCACTCCCAGTGGACACAATGTCCTCATTTAATGTCACTGACCTGACAAGATGTTACATGACAATCTTGTCAGCTAAGGATACAGAAGAGAGAATTTTTAATCACTGCTGCAGTGATCAGTTCCACATTTGTTAGTCTGACCAACAAGAGGAGGTGGATGCACAGGCGAGAGTCATCATTGTTCAGACGTTGGAACTGACTACTGTGCTGCACAGATGTGAGAAATCAGAATTAGAGATATAAGAAGAAAGTGAAATCTGGAGAGCAAGGTACAACGTGCAGAGAGTCCTGCACTAGGAGGTGGAGCGTCTATGCTGTTTCTACAAGTAACCAGAACAAAGGTGAAAGACGTGAATATGTACCTACTCATCTAATTTCCATGCTGGAAATTTCAGCTCAGCCCATGTCTCCAACAGAGTAGTCTTTATTTCACTTTTCTAATTTCCTCTGCTGAGAATACCAGTATTGCTGTAGCTTGTTTGCATATGTGTTGCCAGAAAAACATGAAGGAAAAGTATGAATCAGAAAGGAACAGGAAAGGTAAAAAGCAGGGCCCTGTGCTCTCAAAGCTGAGTTGGAGGTGCTCGGTTACCCAATTTTCTGTTCTGTTTAGAAGGGGACAAAAAAGAAAGAACAGACTCGGCATTGATGCAGCCTCCATCTGGAAGGAGTGCTGGGACGGCTGGTGCGTTAGAGGTCCTGTGAATGATCACTGCTGTTCTGCCAGCTCTGAAAGGAGGGGACGAAATAAGATGCTCTTTCTCTAACATGCATCAAACATGTTTGGCATACAGGATTTCAGGAATTATTCCTGCTTTCAGATGTACAATGCTTTGTCGTCGGATCCAAAGAACAGACCTCTGCTGATGCACTTTATTGCACCTGCAAGTTCATTGTGAAGATACATTTTCCCCACTGCTTGAGATTTCCTTATTTTCATGGATTTCCATTTTAGCTTGGAAGAACAGTGGCCTCAAGCAAAGTAAGCTAATTTTAAAAAAATAAATAAATGAATTCAAGCTTGCGTTAGCTTACGGTCACTCTGTTATCTTTCATTGTAATGTGTAGGTATGTGTATTTATAAATATAAACATTTATGTAGGAACTATTTAGAAAAAACGAGCATTCGTTAGAAATTGCCTTTAGAACATGAGGATGGCTGAGCACTAGAACATGTTGCCGAGAGGTGCATTTTTTTCTATCTTCAAACATTTTCAGACTTCAACAGGAGAAGGCCATAAGCAATCTGAAGCTCTGAAGTTAACCCTGTAGAGCAGCAGGTTGGATCAGATGACCCCTACAGCTCCCTCCCCAGCTGAGTTTTTCTGTTACTCTCTATTCCACGGTAATGCGGCGTGTTACCAAAGGAGGTGTTAGCGTGGGCTTCAGCATCCAGAGCAGCCTTTGCCCCGTGTTCAGCCGTCCTGAAGAGCTGGAATTGTCAATCATGTGGCCGTGCATCTTCTGTATGTTGCACGTGTTAGGAAAAAAAACCTCCTAAACAGATTTAAACAACTGCTGTTGTTTGCCACCTCAAAATCTATAGCAAAATCTAAGGACAAGCGGCTCACCTAATGTGAGTCTGTCTATCCAAACTAAGGAAGACAGAGAGTAATGAACTGGAATTATGTTTAAAATTACTGAAAGTATTTTGTCTATGTGTAAAACATCATAGCCTTACTGTCAAATGTTTCTAAAACTTTTACAGGTAGAAACAAGCTCTGTGTGTCCTGGCATGTTAGGAGAAGTGTGAAATTCATCTTTGTTAAGCAGCAGCCCAGTAATTCAGTAGGGTTGTCACTGGTCTGGGAGCTGCTGTTGCCCATGCTTGGCTACGGCTGGATGTACTTGTGCAGGAATAAGTTTGTTTCTATGTAGAGGCGGGTCCAGATTCTGGTTCTTACAGCAGGTGTTGCAAGTTCCTTCCCAAAACCAGGAATAAGCATTTAAATTATGTAGGCAGTGCTTAAGTGCAAGATAGTTAACATGTAATTCCTGTGCTCTTTTACACAATAAGTCTCTAGGGTAAAATTTTCTTTGTTAATGATAAGTGTAAAATAGATGGAAAGGTTTTGGTGGGGTTTTTTTTTAAGTATCGTTGCAGAGTTCATCATAGGCTTGATTTATAGGCTTTCTCTGTGTTGTGGGACAGCGCGCTTTGCAGTCCCAGTCGTCCAGTCATCAGATCTGGGGGACATGCTGGAGCATGTCATAGCTACTTTCTGTCCCAGCCTCCTTTCTGTAAAAACCCAGCTCAGAGGAACAGCATGAGAGAGGAGAATGTGGCGTGTGCTTGTGTCTCAGCCCGGTGTGGAGCTGGGTTACCCCCCAGGACAGCACGGCTCTGAGAGCTGGAAAGTGCTCCTGGATCCCACAGCATAAACACGGCTCAGAAGGATCAGGCAACTGTCTCATTCTTATGTCTCAGCTTAACACAGCTGATAACGGAGGTGATGGATAATTTTGGTAAGGCGTGCCATGATTGACATTGGTGCATTTCCCAGTAGATCCCAAAGCTCTTTAAAAAATATAGTCATGCTTTCAGTTCCACCACAGCCAGAGAGATGTAACGCGCTCGAGTATTGCAAGGCAGCTCAACATTTCAAGTAACTTCAGCTGGTCTCAGTGGGAATAAATGCTGCAGATAAAGTTGTGGTCAGAGATGTGCAGGGTATTTTGTTTGCTGACTGCCCAGGACAGGTATGTGAGAGCACGGGAATGGCCGTATGGAGCCAGAGCAGAGAATCCTCTTGCCTGGGGCTCTGCCTCCGGCAGCAGCCAGAAGCGTACACCTAGGGCAGAGCATAACAGGGCAAATGTAGCGTGCTCCTACTCCTGTCTGCTCCTGGTGCGATTTCCCACCATCTTCAGCTCAGACGCTTTCTGAACCAAACGTATTCAGATAATCTCTTATCTGTGTCTTCTTTACCCATGTGATTTTCCTGTTTAATGTGTGTACTGTTTGTGTATGCTGCCAAATTCCTCCTTTCTTTCTTGACAAAAAGTGTAATTTCCAGTATAACATCACCTGAAAATACACTGATTGAAGTAACTACCGCTAATAAAAGAGTAGTACATATTTTCCTTTTATGATTGCCTTAAGTACTGCTTGATATGTTTTAATGTCTAACATTTCTAAGGCAGATGTTTGCCTTTCATGAAACATTAATTAAAATCTAAGAATCAAAGAGGAGAAAAAAATACATATGTATATATGCATGTGCATCTGTTTGTCTGTGAAGGGGAGACAGTAGAAACTTTGTATTAAGAAAAACACAGTAAGTAAATATTTGAGGGGAAGACTTTATCAGGAGATTACGCTGATCTTTATTAAGCATACTAAAGCAACAAAACTACTATGTTTTTATATAGTATGATTTTGGCATCTCACTGCTGTAGTAGGTGAAGTTTTATAAACTGTAATGAAAAATAATCTATATCTTATTTCTTCACAGTTTAATGTGTTGTGTTTATAAGGATACTTTCACCAATATCCTGAGTGGGAAGGTAACATTATACTAGCTATCAGAAAATAAAATTATGTTGTGTGAAAAGCTACTACAAAAGAAAGTAATTGAGAGCTGGAAACTGGGAAATGTGGTTCAATTCCCCTTTTCAAAAACACACAGAGTACTCATACCATGCCTGTTAGCGTCTGAAACTTGAAGGTCTTAACAGAGAGAGGATACTTTATTTTAAGTGAGATTAGCTCCCTGAATGAGCCGCCTGCTGCTGTGCACATGTTCACTTGTCTCAGAAGTGTGCCAGAGAAGCCAAGCAAAAGCATTGGGACCGCAGTCTCTGCTTCTGACTGTCCTTGGCAGGGAGCTGCTCTGTGAGCCTTGAGTGATGCTACTGGCCCGCTTCACCCAAAGGGTGACCGACAGCTGCCATGGGATTGTGTGAGATCGACTGACATGCTCGGGGTGGGTGCCATCTCACCACTGGATCCAAAGGCCAAGATTTTCAAAAATAATGCAGAAAGTTCGACTCTGATGCCCATATTTATTCACTTAAGAGCTCTAGTTTTTATAAATGTTAAACGGCCCAAACTCACGATGTTTCTGCAGCTCAGGTTCCCTTTGAAAAGCCGAGCAAATGCAAGAGGTCCAAGGATTTTCAAGTGCTCATTACCATCTGAATGGAGACATGTTATATTCTAGTTTTCTGCTTTTATTTCATTTGCCTGCGCTTTTAGTTACTACAACTGAAAGGTTGGCCCTTTCATGTCTCGTAAAGTAATGATTCACATTGCTAAATTTATACACTATTTGTGTATTTGAATATTGTATATTTATATCTGTTTTCCTTTTAAAACCAAAGAAAAACTGTAAATATCTGGATGTCCAAAATAGGCCTGAGGGTGAGATATGAATGTTTGTCTGTTGGTTCTACCCTGTATTGTCAAGGCACATTGTCACCTCCTAAGTATTTAGCATGGTGATATCTCCCAGTTTTTGTTTTCAGCCTGTCTATTTATGTGTTTATCTTTGTGCGTGTGTTATTTCTGCATCACAAGTGTCATAAGAAGCAGCTTCATTGTGGAGCGAAAGGTGGATTTTCCAGTTGTTCCTTCTGTTGATTGCTTATATCCATGTCTCGATTTTTTCATACAAATTCTGAATTTCCATGGAAATTGGGGCATTGGTGGTAATCACAGCTATTTGCCACTGAAAGGGTGATGACACTCCCCTCACCCTTGGCCACAGGTTCCCATCCTCTCCCATGTGTCAGTGCAGGTACTTGGCAGACTCCACTATTTAGGGAGCTAAACCAGCAAAAGCAAGCAAGCTACTCAGATGTTTTTTGCAGAATTGACTTCGTCATTGTGGGTCCCTGAACTGGCTCGCTGCAGGATCAGACAAGTGCCAGTGCTGACACAAGGGAAAGCAGCTGGAGCAGGACTGTCCTGGTACGCCAGCTTCGCCAAATCACATCCTTCAACAGCCCAGAGCCTGAGAAACAGAAGAGGACCACAGCTCGCCCACCTTGTGGGGCACGCTCTGGCCTGCCGAGCCCCTCATCCGGGCTGAGTGGCTGCTGCACGGGGCCGAGCCCAGTCTGGTTCTCCTTCTCATGGGAGCTGGAGTGGAGAGGGCACAGCTGATACGTGTCTGGGCCTCACCTCAGTGAGGTTAGCATCTGGTTTTAGCAGCTGCGGGTTATTGTTAAGGTGTAGCCATAAGTCTCTCGTTTAACTACAGCTAGGGAGGAAGATTTTCCTTTTAAATTTTCCTTTTCCTTTTTAAATTTCAAATTTAAATTTTCATTTTCCTTACAGTCTAAAGGCTGTAAAGGAGAGACGTATGGTAAGGTAGGGGGGACTTTGGACACAAGCTGGTCAATACCTATTGGCCCCAGGTCAGTGCATTTTCCATGAGGTCTTTTGCAAGGCCTGCAGGAGACATAGCTAAAGAGCCTGAGCTCATAGCTGAGGGGCCGAGGAAGAATAAAGGTGGCAATCACAAGGACGAAAATGCAACACTGGGACAAACACTGGGTTTGTACGGCAAAGAGCAAAGCGGCAGTTCGGTGCACATCACCGGCTCCATGCTGGCCATGTCAGCCAGCTCTTGCCCGGCTTGCTGGGGACACCGGCAGTGCCAGGAAGCTCGTACTTTGTGGCTGAAGGTAACACTGCATGTTTGCCGCAGGGTGAGAGCTGTGAGCAGGCAGTTTGTGGGGAGCAGCCAGCGTGCAGCGAGTCGTCACCTCATGGCATATTGTTGGTGTGTTGCAGCACTGAACACAGTTCATGGCTTTAATAAACATACCGTGCTCCCCGGGCAGCTCTGCTCTGCATATCGCTCAGAAAACACGGGATCGGTATAGAAAGACCTGCTACGTGTTTTTAACAGTGTTACTGCATATGATGAGGGCCTTTCCCACTCTGTATGTAGAATGGAGGCGAAACACCTAGGAGGTCACGGGCAGCATTTGTAGAAAGGAAAAATAATCCTGCATTACCAGGGTGGTTATAATTCCTGTCGCGTGCAGCACAGATCACATTCAGGAGAACTTGATGGCCATCTACTGGCGAAGCCCCAGTCTTTGTTTTACTTTGCAGACTTTTTTGCATCAGAGGGACAAGCACTTGGCCATGTGTGAGTTGCAGAGATGCATGTTTTCACTTCTGGCTGGAAATAACACAGCTGAAGTTTTGTAAATCACCCTAAATGTTCACATTGATTTAGTTCATTTCACCCTATGAGCAGTACTGACTACAGGTGTTGCAGCTGCTTATGGAGGCAACCAGTGACCCAGGATTTCTGTTAGTGTAATAGTTTCTACACTAATACAGAAATCACACTGGTTTTAGAACTAACGAACTGCAAATAAATAAAAAGTCAAGCTGACAGGTCAGAACCCAGTTTTCTTCTTTGTTAATATTTCTTTCAAACTTGATGTATCAACAGTAATTTGATACATCCTGCAGTTTGCCTGGGATGTTACCTATGGTATCAGTCCTATTGCTAAACCCACCTTGAGCCTTAAAGGCTGCCTGAGACCTTGGCCATTAACAGGAGAACTGACAGCTCCTCGTCTGGGCACCCCGGCAGCTCTCGGCTGCTGATGTGTTTCCAGGTCTTCACTTTGGGCAGTCTATGAGGGACACTTACGGTCAAGAGAGGCTGCTAAGATGATGTGGGTTTTTTTAATTTGGGGGTTTTAAAATTTATTTTACAGGATTTTAAAACACATTTAAAACAAAAAGAAAAAAACTCTGTAAAAAAATAAATACCTGTGAGTTCCCTGTCATGTTGACAGCCGGCTGAACATGAGCCGGCAGTGTGCCCAGGTGGCCAAGAAGGCCAATGGCATCCTGGCCTGTATCAGAAATAGCGTGGCCAGCAGGAGGAGGGAGGTGATCATGCCCCTGTACTCGGCCCTGGTGAGGCCGCACCTCGAATACTGTGTTCAGTTTTGGGCCCCTCACTACAAGAAGGACACTGAGGTGTTGGAGCGTGTCCAGAGAAGGGCAAGGAAGCTGGTGAAGGGTCTAGAGAACGAGTCTTCTGAGGAGCGGCTGAGGGAATTGGGGCTGTTTAGTCTGGAGAAGAGGAAGCTGAGGGGAGACATCCTCGCGCACTACA
>NW_009214889.1:50983-117325 GCF_000690835.1 Fulmarus glacialis
TGGAACAGGCTGCCCAGGGAAGTGGTAGAGTCACCATCCCTGGAAGTATTTAAAAGACGTGTAGATGAGGCGCTTAGGGACATGGTTTAGTGGGCATGGTGGTGTTGGGTTAACGGTTGGACTTGATGATCTTAGAGGTCTTTTCCAACCTTAATGATTCTATGATTCTATGATTCTATGTTCATTCTCTAAGTCTTTGTCCACCATGGTGCCACCAAACAGTAGTTTCTGGAGCCTGTGCTGATCAGAGCCCCCTGGCAGAGCCCCCATGGCTTTCAAAAGGCACAAAGCATGGTTTTGTGGACTTTTTTTATATCTCTCTGTGTGGTCGATGAGGGTATTTTGTAGAAATTGCTTGAGAAAGAGGAGGGCCAAGGGAAAGAACAAGGGAAAGAAGCAAATCAACAGACAGTTACTGTGAGAGAGACTAACCTCAGGAAGCACCTTGTGCTCTTTTCAGGGCTTCCTGTAGTATCTCCATTTTAAAAAATCACACAGCTTTTGTAAGGGTAAAACAAGGCTGGTGGTATCAGGTAGGATCTGGCTCCATTTCCGCCGGTGAGCGTGTCTGCACTGTGGGGTCCCCCTGCGCCCGCGAGGGTTAGAGTGGCAGAGGAAGATCACCTTGGAGGTGTGCTCTCACTTGCCACGTGAGTCCCTTCTGCTGGCTGGTTTCATTTAGCCTGCACTGCTGCGAAGGGAAGGCATGAGGTTACGTTTGCTGGTTCCAGCTGACGGTAACCTTTCTCCTCGGCGTGCTGAGCAAGCGATGGCTGTGAAGCTCGCGAGGGACAGTGGCAGCGCACAGCACCTTCTGTGGCTTATTCGGTTATTTTTCCTGGCGTGGAATAGGTAGAATGCTTCGCCTTTCAGAAAGAGGGAGCAATCCAGTTAAGAAGCAGCAGCATTGATCGTGTGCCGCCTTTGCAGCACTGCTTTATGCCACCGTCTCCTGTATAAATACCCGGGAAAGCACAGAGCAGTTCCCAGCAGTGAGGTCACCTTCTTGTACGTGACAAATAGCTTTTTACGAGGTGCTGACTCTGCTTAAGGTTCATTTTGTCTTGGGGCTTGAAATTGCAGCAGCATTATAAGCTTGATCCTCCTCCCATTTAAACGAGCTGTACTATCCAGGATCTGAACTCCCTGTTACAAAATAGGCTTTTAAGATGGCTCGTAAATCACATGCAGCAAAAATGATGCACAAATATTTATTTTTAAAGATAAAGGTTTTCTGGTCTGGAGTACTGGATTTTGTACCTTCAGTATTGAAGTTTAAGATTTGATTTACATGTTTGCTTTTTATTTTAGCTGGTGGGTTGTTTAAAAAAAAAAATGGGAGTAGCGAGACCGTTCTCGGTGAATCATCTAACCCAAGACTTTTATTTGCCCTGAGATGCAGATGTTTAAATGCAATTCCTAAGCCATTTCTGTGACAGCTAAACATATCTGTATTCCTGTCACATTGTTAAAGTGCTGATGTGTCTTACTCTCTTGGGGACTACTTTTTGCTAGTTAATGTTGATATTACAGCCCTCTGTCCATTTCTTCCTCCACTTCAGAAATTCCCCACATGCCCGTTTACACACATCATATTATAGGCAAAAATAATTAATCTGGAAAATCTCTTTGCCTGAAGGTGAAGTATGAATATGTATCAAGTGTTAAGAGAAAAAGAGGGCTGTCAGAAAGAGAGTACTCCTTTCTTTTTAAATAGTGCTTTAAATTAGGGCTGTACTGTAAAAATATTTAAACAAAAAGAAGAATGCGTAGTTTGAACTACCACGAATTCAAGGCTGAAAGATTTGTAATGCAGCGAATTGGAACATCAGTGAAATCACATGCTAACGGTGCGAGATGCTTTCTGCAAAGTTTTAACCCAATGTAAATAGTCCTCAGCAAATTCTGGTAATCTCTAAAACTGAAGTTTATGGCAGAACAGCTACAGCTGTAACCGCACTGGCTGTTGTTACAGAAGGTTGAAGATTGGTGTTGACACAGGAGCTTCTCAACAGATGCATCAACATCAGTGCTTCTTTCAAATGCCTTTCTTAGTATCTTAGCCTCCCCAAAGGTTCGTGCTTACTTCTTTTCGTGATCAGATTCAGTTTCTTTTCCTCCAATTCATTTTCATTTGACAGTCACAAATTCTTTAAGGAGAACCAGGAACTTGCATCTTAAGCATTTAAAAGAGCTGGCTGACGAATCTCTAGATCATTTACCTTCAATATCAATAAACCCGGGAATGTGGGGGAAGCCCCAGAAACTTAATGAAGGCTAATGTTGTTCCAGTACTTAAAGTAGCTAAGCAGGCTAGTATAACTGTAGGTGAACGTGACTGCTGTGCAGTATAACCATAATAGGGTTGATAAGGTGATCAATTAATAATGATTTATAGCTGGGTAATATAGTTAATGGAAGTCGATGAGGGTTTTGATCTTGGCATACCAACTCGATAATAGTTTATGACACAAGTTTATCTAACCAAGGCAAGTGCATTGTTGTAGCAGGCTTTCTTCAAGTATTAGACTCGGTACATACTGTATTTATAAAATAAAGCAATGTGACTTCAACATTACTTTTTATTTGCTTAAAATTGGGGTAACTGATAGGCCTCAGGGTGTTGCTGTAAATGGACTATCTTCGCTGAGCATAGGCAGTTCTGTGGGGATCGTTTGCTGGCCCTGTGCTAATAAACTTCCTTATTTATCAGTGGTCTGAAAGGAAATAAAATTCATTGACTTGCAGGTGATAGATTGAGAACTGTTAAATAAGTAAATGGAAAAATCACTGCTGCAGGGTGATATGGATCTCTTAGCAACCTGGATGCAAGCAAACAACAGGTGTTTGGCCAAATGCAAGGATCCATAGTCCAGACGTGGGTACTGGAAACACTTTTTCATAAAAGGTTTCAGGATTTTTATCTATTTAAACTTGTCAAAGAGAAATTATGGAGGCTATATATAAAGCTGTTTAGAAAGCAGGGTTCAGTGAACTTGGATCTGGTCACGTGTAACAGAGAAATAAAGCTCAGATAAAGTCAGGCTACTTCATTATTGGAGCAGTATTTCAAGGATCGTGGTGTTTTCTCTGGCAACAAGCACTTCTAAATCAAGACTTGAATTATTTCATACTGCAAAATACGCTCTTGTTCAAGCACAAATTGTTTCAAACACGTGCTGTGGACTACATTATATAAAAGGAAATATTTAATTAATTGTTAAGGTCACTTCTGACACAGTGATATATTACAGCTGGTATTTTGGGGCCCAGGATATACACCATGCTCTTGCTTCATTTTTTGCTTCTGTTCTGTTTTTTAGTTCCATTTCACCGTTCAGTATTGAGAGCACAAGGCGTCAGAGAAGGTCGGAGTCTCCAGACTCCAGGAAGCGGCGCATCCATCGGTGTGACTTTGAGGGATGCAACAAAGTATACACAAAAAGTTCCCACCTGAAGGCTCACCGGAGGACGCACACAGGTAAGACTTTTCTGGCACTGTGTACTACAGATAAGACAAGCAGATTCCTTTCTGCCTGATTTAGGACGTATTGAACTCGTCATCCTACGCTAAGAGCTGAAGGCCTGTACCTAAACAACGGAGATGTCTGCGGGTGCGTCAGCATTGGCATTCTGGTGCAGATTGAGCGTGCTTTTGAATTGAACTTCCCTGTCATCCCCACTTCACAGCACAAGAGTGGTCTCGGCACAAACCAGACTCCTTGCAGATGAAACTAAACAGAAAAGTGGCCTCCAGGGTCACAGCTGATGTGCTTCAACGAACAATGGATGGTCATTGCTTGGGACCAACCAGAGCTAGTCCAAAGAAAACCCTCAAGAAAAGCATATAGTGTGGACATGGATCTTCAGCACCATTTTTTTCACTCTACAGACCTGCTCCTGTGGAGCTACTACTTGCTTTTACAGATGTAGCCTTTGAATGATAGGTGTCACTAAAGGCCTTCAGTTCAATTCAAGTGTAAACTGAAGAGCTCAGTGTTTCTTTCTGGAGGCTTTCAGAGGCACCTACCACATACTGCAGGGGGAAGTCAGTCACTTTATGAGAATAGGTTGCATGAGGTCGCTACAACAGAGATGCAAGAGAGGTGCCTAGTTGAGGTGGGTCCCATTGAGTGATGATAATACTTAACACTTAATCAATACCTGGTGTCCTTATTAACTTTATGGGCTGTTACTAGTCTACATGACAGGCATGTAAGGGTAGCTGAAGCAGTGATGTGTAATTGTTGTAATTTTATTGTGGATAAACTCAGGAGTAGCAAATTGAAGTCATGAAGAACAATTTAAAAGCAGATCTCTTGGATGGCTAGAAGGGCAGTGGACAGAACGCTCTGAGTTTCAGTGCTGTTCCTTACTCTGCTGCTGATTTGGTTAAATTAAATTTATTGATCTCTCTGCTCTTAATGTACTTCAGCGTTCTTGTAACTCCTTGGAGAAAAGATGGTGTTTATCCAGCATGTAGCACAATATTGTTCTTTGCTGAGAATCTGCTGGCGCTTTCCGTGGTGTGATGTACTCTAAAGAGTACGAGATATTATTTTAAAAAATTAAGTGATGGCTTCTACATTTCAAATGAGGCCATGTCTCCATCACTCTGTCCAATATGTCTTTTGGTTGGTAGGACTTTTGTTGAGAGGAATACTGAACAAGGCTCCGTCCTAATACCCCCTACTAAACCAATTTCTGTAAGGTAAGAGTCCCTTCCTTAAACAGCGGAAATGTTCTGGTGATCTGGGAATTTCATTACGTTTCCCTCTAGGCCAATTATTCTAGTTTCTTCATATCTTCCCATTAATGCTTGTGCCTCCTCCTCTCTCTTAAGTTACCATGTCTTGTCTTAATTCTTTTTTCCTCTTCCCTGTTCTTCCCATCTTCCATGTGGTCTTCCGTCCCTACCCTTCCGATATATTTTATATACCCTTACCCTTTCACCTTGTTCTCTGTCATTCTTGTTTTATTACTTTTATCCCAATCTAACCCTACTCTGTCCCTTTCCTTCTCCCTGCCCTGATTTCCAAGTTGTTTCCCTATTCTTGCCTGTATCACCCTTTGAGCATTTTATGGCTGTAGCAGATTAGAAGGCAGAGCCCAGCAGAGGTGTGAAACCAGTAGACTCTTTGGTTTGAACCAAAATACCATTTATGTGCTTATACCACAGGGAGGTCACTCTTTTCTAGCCTGCAAGACTGGCAGCCAGCGCAGGAGTATAACCAAGCACCGTGTAAGGAGCTGAGTTGCAAAACTAGATGTGAACAACCTCAGAAATGTCACACCCAGGTTAGACCAGAAATACAGAAGGCTCTTCTCTGCCGTGATGTTTTAAATCACTGAGAATCACATTTGTCATGAGTCTGTAATTCATTAGTGATCTCATGGCAGACCAGCTCTTGTAGGTTACGCACCCAAATCAGTGTTAGGTAGTCTGCACCGCTGAATCTCAGGCTGTGCAGTTAGGGTGCTCAAAACTAGGCGCTGAAGGCTTGAAATGGTGTTGGTAATTACAGCTTTTGCAGCACGAAGGGAGTTTCTGTACCTGCCGTAATCGTAGGATCCATCTCCTCAGCCTTGGTTCCCTGGCAGCTGGGTGTCTAGGCTATACTATCTGTCTGGGATCTCTGGGTAGTCAGAGAAGAGGGATTGGCACCTGTGGGGCACGTTATTCCCTCTTCAGGTAGACCCAGGGATTGGCTTGTGAAGGTGCTTCTCTTTCACTGCTGAGTACAGAGGAAGCCCGGGTACCTACCTGTTAGTTGGCTGAAATGAATCCCCACCCCAAAAGGCAGCTGCCTGAAATATTTTGCAGTCATGTTGGATGTTATTCCTTCAGGGAGAAAAGAAAAATAACCTCAAATCAAAAACCTTCATTAAATGGTCAGCTGTTAACTGCTTTATATTGTCATGTCTTCATGACTGCTGCAATGTAGGAAGTAAAGTGTAGTCTAGAGGCAAGGTGAGCACTGAATTTAGCCAATGGATCCAGTGAGAAAATCTGTATTGTGCTGTTAAAATTAAATGTGTTTTACAGAACACTTGTCAGGTCTTGGTAAGAAGTTGGTATATTCAGACTTACATGTAACATTGGCCATGAGCATACTCTATGTATTAATCTCATCTCACATATTTTATCTTGGCCTTTACTTTTGCTTCAGGCAAAAGTAGTTAATTATTCACATATGACCCACAGTAATTAGTGCAGTTTTGGATAAGTATAAATGAAGTATGACAGCTATGCACGCAAGGGTGAGCAAGTTTCAGTAGGAAACTTTCTGAGAAAAGATCACAGAAACTCAGCATTGCATAATCTGGCCTTTTTTTTTTTTTAGGCAGGCTGATCTTGCTGACAATTGTTTACCTAAGCAGGATGTGTTTGAGAACTATTTTTTTTTTTCATTTACTATATATGCATAGCCACTAAACCATTTGCAGTCGTTTGGATACAGGAGGAAAAACAATGCGTGATTTTGAACAACTTTGTTGGTTGGAAAGTATACTTCTTTTAAGTGTAATTAAAAACAGAAACAAAATATTATAGGCTGTAACAGTTGCATTTAATTCTCTTAGAATGACCCCTAGTTTTTTTTAAGTGTGCTATTGTCTAGCTCCCCAATACTTCTCACCCACCAGTGTCCTCAAAACTTAGTGTACTGGTGTGGGCATGGAGTCCACTGGGGGGCGAGCTTGAATTACACACCGTCTCTCCAACTAGAAAAACCGCAAGTGAAACCTGTAATAGTTCGAGCATTTCATAAATCACAAGCACTGGTATTAAATTTCTCTTTCTAGTATCAGCTTCTTGTTGTTGTTTTGCCAAATTGTCAAATAAAGCTATCAGGAGGTATCGGGTGTGATGGAGAGCCTTCGGGGCTCGCAGGCAATCTCGCAGCTCAGGTCTATCAACTCTTTCCGCAAGGAGAAACTGTGAGAAATTGGCTCACTGGAGTTGTGTTGAGTTAGTTTCTGCTTCAGTGAACTTAAAGAAAATTACTAATGTGTGACTCTACAAATGAGTAATCTTTAAAAATGGGAGAACCAGCAGGCCTGGGTTGCATTCCCGATCCGCTTATGTCTGTGTTGCGCTCGGCGTAGGTGCTGGTATCAGCCCTGGGAATGGGGAGAGCTGTAACTCCTGTTCCCCGTGAGGTCCTGTACCCATGCAGCCCCAGTGGGACTCACCTTCTTCAGTTTGCTCCTTTTACTTTGAAGATGAAGGGGGAAACAACCATAGCATTATTTTATGATATGTAATGGCTATTTCAGCCCTTTTAGGCGGTACTAAAGTTGCCATTGATACTTCCAGTAGGACAGCTGAGCATTGCAGACTAAGTAACACTGGTTGCTTCTACTGTTTTTTTCCCCCCATCAAAATTTCATTCTAAAAATATTTAAATTTATCTTAATGAATTGTTGTTTTCTTTTCTACTAGCCTGGGTTTGTGAAAGATCTACAGACTCTGTTCCCTCTGAAGAGAGATGATGAACTTCTGATAGGTTTTATGTAAATCGAAGAGGCAAATCATGCCTTCTATTGAGAGGCTGATATGGGTTATAAAAACTAGACTTTAATAACTGATCTGTGAAGTTGGTGAAACTGGAAATCATGGGTCTGTGAAAACTGTAAAATGCATTAAATAATTCCATTATTTTGGCAAAAAGGAGGCAGATATTTTCATGCCATAAAATTGAGGACATACATCTTGACCTCCTCTCTAGTTGGCTGGATGTTTCTGAAATGTCAATGGAAAGCTGCAAAGTAGTCAAAATTGTTTGCAGAGTCCCTGCAAAATTTCACTTGACTTGTCATTATTTTTCAATCATCTGTAACTATAATGAAACTAAGTTCTGTGAGCTAGATACAGTGAAGGTGGCAGGACAAAGCCATGCAGTCAGGCCATTTATCAGGTCAAATGCAATACAGTAAAGTCTCAGGTGAAATAATACATTTCATGTATTTATTATTATAGCCTCAATCAGCTTATTAGTTGTGGATAAGGGGAGTGACTGGAAAGATGAGAGGACAGGGGAGTCTGTTTTAGCAAGAGAGGAGAGGGAAAACAAGAACAAACATCCAGGACTCTCTGGGCTAGTTGCCGAACAGTGCAAAGGAGACATTAGAAAGTGAAAACACCTGTTCAATAGACGACAGTGATCATACGAAAAACACACAAACCCTTTTTTATTCATAGTAATTTCAGTTGCCTTGTTAATGCATTAAATAATGAAAAGCATGATTATCAAAAGATGGCAGGTTCTGGCTGCCAACAGAGACACTGCAGGGCAGTGGCTGCTGGCTGTGGGCAATGTCCCGGGCCACGCATGTGGTGGTGCACCCGGTCATGAACAAATTGTCCCACTGGCCGACCACGTGGCTAAAACCTACTTTCATGTCTCATCCACAGGCTACTTAGTCTGCAAATCCTAGCGTGCAATATTCTGTTTTAACCTGAATTGCGGGCCTTTGCATATCACCATCCAGTTTTCATAGACATCATCTCTCTCCTCTTAAACAGGACGAGCATGTAAATTTGAGGCATATTATGTAAATTGAAGAGGCAAATTATGCTGTCTGTTAGGGGGCCTGGTAAAGAACACGGAGAGTTGAAACATGTATAATGGATAGTACATGTGGAGGAGATTTAAAGCTCTTCTCTTTTTTCTAAGTATGCAGGGTACAGTGGGTGGTGCCACTCACAAAACGGTGCCTAGCATGGGGACTGTGACCTGAGAAATCTAACCAACTTCATAGTCATTTAAAGGGAAATTTTATTTGTCTTGGATTTCTCATCTAAAGTTGCTCACAACTAAATCCAGTTGTAGCTCATTGTGGCTACCCTCTTACCATATGGAGAAGCGCAAGGATTTTAAAACGTTGTGTGAATCATCCTGAAGAAGTCAATAAAGAAAGAAGATGCCTGCTTTAAGGTTATGTGATACGTAATTTTACAACGTCTGATACAGAAGAGATTGCTCCCTGTCTCCTACCTCCATAGGATTTTCTTTTATTGTAGGAGTAATCAGCATTCTGTATTTCTGTGCAACCTTGTTTCGGTCATTAGTTACTAATTTCTGGAGGAAGGTGGCGGAGTGGCTTTCTGGGGTCAATGGCAGTGAAAGCCTGGGACTCTCCAGTTGGCGTGAAGTGGGAATGGATTTAGTCTGTGGTCATAGGGCATCATACAGCCACAGCCATGGCTTTGCCTCTGCCTCCAAGGGGTGAAGGAAGGCAAGGGCTGTAACCAGAGCACCTTCTGTGGGGCTCAGATACTGGGCTGCAACTGCTGCTTTTCATCTGTGAGCCCCAACCAGCATCAACTCCGAATCACTTTTCTTAGTGCCGCTGCTGCAGACGATGCGGCTGCTTCATTAGGCACTTACGGAGGCAGGCTGAATATAGCCCCCAAGCCAAATGAATTTTTTAGTGTTTGGTGCTTTGTCCTTGATCAACGCCTATATCATTCCTGAGAGATGAGAGCAAATACCTTTGCCACAGACGTAATGAAGCCTATTTGTCAGTGTCAGGGGGTCTTCAGTGGCGTTACATGGAGACAGTAAACATCTCAGAAATGTGGTTTTGTACTTGAGAAAATGACAGCATTTCCTCCCCGAGATGTTCCTTTATAGCTGGGTTGAGACACCACCCTAGAAGAGAGGGCTAGTGAGTACACGGGTGTTTTATTTAGCCTGTGCTTTTTCAAACATTGCATTCCTCTCACTCACTGTTGCCCCATATATTATTTTAATATGAAAGGGCCCCTGTCATTAGTCTTTGTTCACATTTTCCTTTGAGCAATTTCAGAATGGACTTAAGAAGTTGGAGGCACCAAAAAAGTTATTTCTGCTCTGTAGGTTTTAAAACTCCATTCATTACCTGTTGTTTTCTTAAGGTCTGTTTAATGTCTTTTGCTAGCTAGAAGTTCCAGAGAGATATTTACAGGTTTGTAATCCCTGCTTTAAGCAAATATTGGGAGGAAGCAACGTTTTTAAAATAATCCTTCTGGATTTGACTTGAACTGTGTAGATTTTTGGTCTACCTTAAAATTAACATCTCTTTGTCACCTACCCTCCAGACTTGCTCTTCAAAAGCCCAGCTTTTCTTTCTCATGTCCTACATGCTCCCTAGGCCCTTTTCCCGAGCTCTCCCTCCTCCACGTAAATCTGTCGGGTGAAAAAAGCTGCAACAGCAGGTTCACATGCTGTTCCAGAAACTGGGAATTTAAATAAACAAAGCCAATTTAAAAATTAATTTGCTTTAAGTAAGATAGGAGGTTCTATTTGTATTGGGTGATGCTTTTATTTTTTAAGAAATACTTTCTTTTAGTGTTTAAAATTTACTGCCAGTTTCAATAAACAGTAGAGCTTTCCAATGTGGAAACCAGTATATTTCATGGAATTCTTCACTAGCTTTTGTGCTCGCTCTTCACGCAGTTTCTATTTAGAAGATAAACAGATTATTTAATAAACGGGGCTGCTGAAATCTCAGCCTATTCCCATTGATGTGACTGAGTTCAGATTTCAGGACAGAAATATATTTAAAAGCAGATGTCTGCTGGTGCAATATGTACCAGGGTATAAAGGCAGACTCACCAATGCCACCACAGCCTAGTAAGGTGATGTTCAGAAATGGGAACCTCTGGATGTAGTGAGATAGTTGTCTGAATCCAGCTACTTACGGGCAGGTGTCCATACCACAAGGAGCTTGTACATCCAGTTCTCTTCCAGTAGCTGCTCTGTGGAAAGTTAAATGATTTCATTCCTGGCACATTTTGCGAGCTCTGAATTCACCTTACACACAGGGAGTCATTCCTCCCTATTGTAGGTCTGATGCTGTGCCGATATGGAAGAGTGCCCACGTGGTTATTCCAAGGCACTTTGATGGGAAAGCAAGTCTAATTGCGTCTGTGATTGCTTTCAGTCTCTAGGTTATGAAAAATACTTGCAACAGTGCCCCTTGACTTTGTAAATATGGGGTGCATATGTGTTTTGTCTGTGTGTGGCACGAGGGAATAATGATGATTTCATTATGCAGAATAAAATTTTTTCTAAGTAAACCATTTAGTACTTAATATTCTACCTCCAAAGAACTGCAGTTCATCTAAGGTCTCAGGCATGATTGTGGTCTACCATGTGTAGCCCTGCAGTGGCATGAAGGCGAGAAAGACGTCTCTACTCCCATTCCCTCCAAAATGCTTTCCCAGATGTTGCACCCAGACCTGGAGAAGTAAATACGCAGTATAGGGTTTCCAAGGACATTAACTCTTGCAGCCCACTCAGTCCCTGACAGAGGGAACAGGATAGCAACTTGCTACTTAAATGCCCATTGCTGGTGATACCCCGTATTTTTTCGGGAAGTGTGTCTGGAGTTGCTTGTGCCCGCTCTGTCCTTTTCAGGGCAGCCTTTGATGGGAGCATGCTCAAAACTGCAAGTAAGCTTCACAAAAGCCTTTGTTTTAATGTTTTATTCAGGTTTTCTTTTTTTCTGCTTTCTTATTTCCGTGACTAAAAGGAAGCAAGAGGTAGAGCCTGAAAGCTAGTGTTTTCAATCTTCATTTTTTGCAAATAAGTAGGTAGAAAACTGGGGAAATTTTACAAAAACTTCTTGTTTTGTGGGAAAGGAAAAAGATCGGATGACATCTGTGTAGGATGAGGGGTTGTTTTCTGCACTTCAGTGTTTTCTCCACATAGGGTATGAAATGTAGTGGTATCTTGGTCACATTAACACTAATAATCTTTTCCCTTGTCATGTATTTTTGTCAGTTAATATTTTTCTTTACTATCATATATATTTATTCTGCTTTTTATGGTGATGAAAACTGATATCTCCTCATTTGGGAAGTTTAATTCCATTCACAATTCATTTACTTAAATGGGCGGTGGAGTTTTTAATGCTCTGTTTCTGCAGGCAGCCCAGCACACCAGAGTCCCGGCCTCTGCTTAAGCCTGACTTTTAGCACAGTGCAAACAACAAATAATCGGTTGTGCAAAACTGAATGAGACAAAGCTCATCCCTTGGAGCCTTTTTGTTGTTTTTTATTTGTTTGTTTATTTCTTTGGGGTTTTGTTTGTTGTTTTGTTTTTTACAGGTAGTGGAAGGTTTAACTTTTACACTGAGAAACATCAGTATTGCTCTTGATGAACATGGTGGAGCAATCCCTGGAGCATCCAGAAGGAGGGACGGTAGCAGAATCGGAGGCAGTTGGAAAGGGAGGTGTCACTTGTTTGGTGTCTCCCTTGCAGTCATGGACCACAATGAAGGAAAGGTGTTTTATTTGGGGAGGCCAGATTAAACTCCAGGCCTGCAGCACCCTAGTTAAAGAGAGTTAGTGTGCAGATCTGCTGGCACCCTCCGTGCAGTTGGCTGCTGATGGAAGTATGGATCTGTTGCATCACCTTTCTCAAATACCTTTGTGAATGAAGGCTGCTGTAAAAGGAAAAATCTCAGCCTTCCACATGGCACTGGAAGTTTGATAGTCCCATATGTTTGCTGTGGCTGGGGGGGAAGAGAACAATTCATGCCATCTTCCACAAAACTTCATGCCATCTTCCACTACATAAGTATATAAAAAATATATATGTTGAGTGTATATATATGCATTTAACAGATACTTAAATATTTATATATGTACCACATCATCATGCAGGAAAAAATTATCAGGAAGGGTAATAAAATGCTATTTGTCATTTACTGTTGGGATTTGGCCTGGCTCCTGGATTCAGGTGCACAGGAGAAGGCCTTTTACATTTCCAAAAATACCTGTTTTTACAGGAATTAAAATTTCTCATTTTACATCAACAATGCACTTGGCAATGTAACGTAACTAATACTTGTCCCAGAGTGTTAATTCACTTGTATCTCACATAGTAGTAGGTATGTCCCATCGTGGGGCAAAGTCTCTGTGCAGAAGCCCAAAAAGAGAAAATGTGGAAGAGAAGTTTCTTGGATTCCCCCTCTTCCTTTCTCTCCTGTGCGTGCGCTGACAGAAAAGGGCTGAGACCGATGTAATGGATTTGCCTTCTTAAATTACGGACAATTGAATTTTGTGAGTCTGGTCACAAAGGCTTTTTTGCTGGGATTTGTATTAAAATAGCAGCAAACCGAGGCAGCTGTATACCTAGAGGGGCATGTGGGACAATAGCAGGAGAAGGAAAGAGGTAAGGTTGCTGAACTAGTACTGGTCTTGCAGAGGGAGTGAGAAGGAGGGCCCGGGTGGCAAACAGGACCCAAGCTCAGCAGTGCAGTGAAATGAAAAGATAGTTGTGTGTTGTGATGTAGGAAAAGGACTCGCACCTGAATTATTAGGAGGGGAGCTTGTAAATAATCAGTTCAAGAGCTGCCAAAAGTGTGAGGAAGTGTTTTAGAGTGGAGATTGTCACTGTATTTTTGAATCGAAGAAGTTGTTTTGTTCCCAGTCTTCACATGAAGAAACCATGTCCCTGTGCTTTGCCTAAGTCAGACTGAGAACAAGGAATAAAAAACCTGAATTTCAAGACGTGTCACAGTATGTTCCTGTTCTGCTCATAGAAATTGTTTTCCCAGACTTGCTCAATTGATACGAAACTTTAATCTCTTCCCAGAAGGATATTTTATTTGCATATTTTGACAATACTGAAACACAAAAGTCAAATTCACTATGTTCACCAAAGAGATATAGTGAATTAGTAACTTGGAAACCAAGATCCCAAATGACCTTTAGAAAGACATCTAAATGATTGACTTGGATTTTTGCATCAAAATGACTTAAAACATCTCAAACATTTAAAGGGATGAAACTGAGATCTAGCAGTTTCATTACAGAAATTAAGGTGTTCCTAGTATGTGAGTCATAGCATTGCTGTTCACTTTCTCTGCAGTTTTGGGGAGGTCACTGATGCTTGCTGTGTTGGTTTTCCTACCTGCAGAATGGACATGACATTTGTTACACAGTGCTATTACGAAGACAGACTTTTATGAAGGATTACATTTTAAAAAAAGCTTTATAAGGCACTTTGAAGTTGGAAAGTGCTTTATAAGTGCTCTGATGTTTTTTCATTAAAAAATTATACTAATAAAAATATCACACAAAACATAAGAGTTGTCATTTTTCCCTTTCCCCTGTGTCTAAAAGCTAAGCTTCCCTCTTCCTCTGGGAGTGCCTGAGGCTGCTCATTATCAGATAGTGGTTTTGCTGTAAAAAGATTCTTTTCTGCCCGAAATTGCTTATTTTTAGTAGAAATGCAAGATCTAATTAGCCATCATTTGTGGTTTTCAATTTATGATTTCCCCTTCCAGAGTCCTATCAGTATGGGTGAAGTGTGACTGTCCCATGCGTTTCAGAACGATTCTGGTGTTTACACGGGATCTGAAACCAGCTGACATAAATACTACACCTTATATATATTGCATAGTATCCTGTAGCAGAAACCAAACCAGGAATCACCAGGAGATGTCCTCAACCCTACAAAGCTGCAGATCTGTTGACTTCGACTAGAAAATTTAGCATCATCAATCATAGGAGAGGCATGTGTGCTGGATTATTTGTTTTCGTTCGACTTGTTATGGGTTAAATCCTTAGGACCTCACTCTGGTTTTATGTGGAGAATACTCGTCCAAGAGTAATGGCAGTAGAAACTGAGTGTATAAAGATGTGGCTGTAGATAGCACAGATGGGCAGGTGCCACCTATTAAACTGTGCAAGTTTGACTCAAAACCATTGTGTTTCGTGAATGGAGTGAGGGATGGCATCTCCCCTATGCTCCCACCTTCCCAGTTTGGAAACTGTAAACCAAGTTTCATTTCCAAGTGCTTTTCTAACTTTGTCCTTCTCAGAAGTGGAATTTCAGCTTGTGACTCTTTCACAGGGTGATGAAAGCTTAAATACAGAAAAATCTGACTAGGTGGCTAAGCATGTACCCCTGAACAGTCCGTTATGTGTATTTTCTAGTTGACTCTTATTTGGAATAAGAATGTTACCAGTATTTCAAAATGCTGAGTACTATTGCAGGAAGGGGCTACAGAGAAGTGAGGTAATAACTCAAGAGTCATGGTGAGAATTACATGTGGAGAAAAATTGGATAGATGGGAATGTCTGAAGAGGACACAAATAAGAAGGCACATGGCACTCACCTGTAATACCAGAGGGAGAGAGGTGAGTTTATGCCAGAGAAAGAAATTGGTTTAGAACTTGATCACTGGGATGTTTTCTGTCCTGGTAGTAGGTGGCATTACCTCATCGTTACTTAATCATAGAATCATAGAATCGTAGAATCATTAAGGTTAGAAAAGACCTGTAAAATCTTCGAGTCCAACCGTCAACCCAACACCACCATGCCCACTAAACCATGTCCCTAAGCGCCTCATCTATACATCTTTTAAATACTTCCAGGGATGGTGACTCAACCACCTCCCTGGGCAGCCTGTTCCAAGGCCTGACCACTCTTTCAGAAAATAAATTTTTCTTAGTCTCCAGTCTAAACCTTCCTTGGCGCAACTTGAGGCCATTTCCTATTGCAAGTTACTTGGGAGAAGAGACCAAATGACATGGTTGCCAAGAGCCTGCTAAACTGATGAATAAATGAAGCTTAAATAATACACAAATGAAAGGAACTGCAAGTGTGCAGGGAGTACATAGGGCATTTGCAATTGCAGAAAATAAAGTTCCTTGCCTAGGAAACTAAGCCCGGCTTTGTTTCCTGGGGCTCCAGAGCAGTTTCACCACTGGCAGAATAACCCATAACTATTTACATGGCATTTTTGTGGTGCCTGTCTTTGAAGCATCTGGCATCAAATACCAGGATACCAGCTAGTTGATGGGCAGAGGATAACTGCTGAGGAACGTAACGCATGAGAAATTCTGCCCGGGGTAGAACAGACCTTGGTCCCTTCATCTGTTACATGTCATGGTCTCCTGCTGGTACCCATATAGGGTTTTTTTTAAGGAATATGTGAATGTCATTGGGTCATAAGTAAAAGTTTGAGAGAGATTTATTTCCATGGGTGAATGATCTTCCAGATGTTAGAGTAAATGAATAAAGATATGGGAAGACAGATGTTGGGCTGTGGGGAGGGTGGAAAATTTTGGAAGGATTGGCTGAACAGTGGTCATTATTCAGCATTATTTTAATTCATTATTTGCTTGAGTTTAGGGAGATTTAATGAGTAACTGTTGTAACTACGTTCTTAAGTGCTTAAGTGAGAGGAGTCATGGTAGCGTAGGAAAAATAATATGGTAAAAGTAATTAAACTAATTTGGATTGTGGCATCTGGACTACAAAAGGCAAGATTTTGGAGGGCTCTTAGAAATAGATGTTTTGTTAATAGAAGATTAAAAAAAAGACTAGTTCCATTTGGGGCATTGAGTCATACCTTTAAAACTTCATAATTAACTTTCCCAAACAATAGAAAATACTCATTTTCTGCAGGGAACTGTCTAGAAGAACTTTTTCATGCTCCAGGGTCCCTCTTGATCCGTGTAAATGCCGGTCATGGCATACTGTTCACTGTGCATGTATTGCAAGACAAGAGCTGCGAAATAGCATCAGAATACAATTTCTGTGTGTTCTGAGATCTTTTTGTCAGGTTTCAGGACAAAACAATAGAACTCTCAAAGACAGGTGCGAAAGTAGAGGGTCAGCTCCCGTGAAAATGTTCACAGCTTCAGCCATTTATTTTTAAATGGATAGCTTCTGTAAGTCTAAAATGATACAGATTCAGAAGATTGAACTAACTAACAGGGTTTTATCTTTTTCCAGTTTTCTTTTTCTCCTCATGTTAATTGTCGCAGGTTCTTAATCTCTTTCTGCAGCTCTCTTTCTTTACTACCATTTTCCAAAAACTGTCCACTGTTTTGTCTTCTCCTTCATTCCCATGTTTTCACTACCCTGGGCAAGACTCACACTGCCTGCTTTTGCTCCTTAGAGCTCAATGAAAATTTGAGTGTTACTGGGACAGTAACTCCGCGGTCCATGCTCTGGCAGCTGCCGAGACATCAAAGGAGCCAAAACGTGCCCACACTTTGAACCCAAGAGTTTCTTAGGCACTTAAGCTCAAGCGCTCGCAGAGAGGCAGAAGTGTCTGAGTCAAAATGGTTGAGTATTTGATTTCAACTCCACTGCAATCCAGTCTTGAAATGGCAATATATATATATGAGCACTGGGGCTAGTTTCTTCCAATTAACAAACTAGTTTTGTCCACCTCCTCACTCAGCGTTTTCTGGGTTGCCCTGCTGAGGTCCTGCTTCTCTCTGTTGATTGTACTGAGAACTTCAGCTGTGAGTGCCCAAGCTCATCAGTCAAAGCTGGTGTGTGATATCTGACACCAGCTTCCCATCCTCTAACAATTCTGCTCCTGCTGGTCCTTTCTCCATCCTTTGAACTCCTGGATCTTTCATTTTTACCGCAGTTCTTACAGACTCAGTGGTCACTCTTCACGTCTGGGATGTTACCAAACAAAAGGCTAACAGTTAGTATAGTACTGCCTAGGAAGAACAACATCTTTTTTCTAGCACCTGGCCATCCACAGATGATGTAGGTGTTTCACAGAAAAGTAATACTATTATTCTTCCCCTAAAAATTAGGTTTGTGTAAAATGTTGTTGATTAATCTTAATGAAAAACCGTATCTTTCACAGTTTCCTTTACAGTGGCTTTTTTAAGGTGTATGTCAGTGAACGTCTTCAGAGTAATGCTACTTTGCCTGTTTTTTTCCTTCTTATGCTATACGCATATATTTAATTGAAAATAATGAAAGATATTCTTAGGTTAAGCTTGTAAGAGCGATTTTCCTTCAGTGGTGTAAATAGCTTGAGAGGAATGTGGTTAGTCCTGTCTCTTTCACATAGCTCTATAGGGGCTGGGTAAGCAGGACTCTTTGAGGAGGGAGGCTGGAAGCAACACCTGGGAACTCCAGCCGAGTGACCTGTGCTCACGTCCTTCCATCAGCTGACTTTCGTTTCTTACCCGAAGTGATACTGTTTTAATGGACAAACAAGCTATTTCTGGTATTTCTCTTTCACCAACCATCCCTCTCTGCATCGGGTTCTCTATTTGTCTTCTGCCAAGGGTAAAAAGAGCTGGGATTTGTGTACCAAAAAGGCCATTGCAGGGAAAGGATCTCAGGGCAGGGAGAGACTTAGAATTTCAGAAGCTTTTAAATAAGGATCCAAAGCTTAGGAAATACCTCCTCGTTTTGCTCTGGAAGTCTCCGTGGTCAAAGAAACCAACCGGGGCATTATCCAGAGTCTAAACAAAAAGAGAGTTTTAAAGTACGTTGAGGATGGACAGGGCGAGCGCTCCACTTGGAAACTGTTGATGCGGTGCGATGAGACCGTTAGGATAGACCTGCTAGGTCAAATGAGGAGACTGCTGTATTTGTCTGGTGCGCCGCACCAACTGTTTGTGGCAAGGGTATGTGTGTAACACAGTTTGGTGGTGAATTTGAACACGTTTTGTAGCACTTTGTCATTGGCAAGAGTGTGCGACCCGCCATCTGCCATGTAGCTTGTGCCCATCTAGCTCATGGCAGCTGCGGATTCCAGGCGCCCAACGCTGCGGCTGCCCAGGGGCAATGAACACTATTTGGTGCTTTGTGCTTGGCTGAGGACTGTAAAATTATCTAGGCTGAGTTGCTACTAGTGCAGCTATGGGCTGTGGTCACCTCAGAGCCTGGATTGCTGGGTTCTCCTCGCAGCAACTGTTTCCCACCCCCGTCTGACATCAAAACTGCAGCACAGCCCAGATGGTGCACAGAAGGCACCAACCCAAGGAGTTCAGATGCTGCTGACAACCCTGCTGACATGCCTGTACAGCATCCAATTTCCTTACAGAGGCACCCATGGCCATTTCAGCTGGACTTTTCAGGGCTGTTTGAACTTTGTGATGATATTCTTACTCGGGAATTTTCTTTGGAAACTGAGGGCTCTCAGCAAAGCATTTATTGACTTTTGAAGAGATGCATGGAGGGAGGTGCTGCCTACGACAAAGCAAGTGTTGCGTCACTGGTTCATGTAATTGAAATAGTTTCTTGCAAGCTGCTCGTGATTCATAAGAGATAATAAATAACTGAGGAATGATTGTGCCTGACAAAGGAAACAGTCGTTGAAGAGATGCTCTTTTGTTGTCCTGGTTGTGATTAGCTGGTTTCAGAAGGGGAGGTAAAAAATCATTTATGACACACCAAAGGAAGATACATACGGACCTCACACAGTTTCCCTTCCTCAGTTTGGTGCATGCTCGACTGTGGGATCAAGGTAACTGCCGAGAGCATTTAACGTGTAGACATTAAGGGCTGGTGATAGAAATCACAAATAAGTATAGCCTATAAACATCGCAAAAATGGGGTTTTGTAACAGTTTGCTTTATGAAAGCACAAAATCCAGTTTTGCTGTATTAATCTTCTTCTCTGACATGATACGACACAGAACATGGGGCATGCATCATGCTTACCTTTAAACAAAAAGCAGAGGGTGGAATTTTCCAAAAAGCTACACTTAGCCCAAGTCTGATCTCATTGAAGTAAATGGGTATTTATCAACAGTGTTGTGCAAGTCCCATGGCTGAGTATGTTTAAAAATTGTACACCGTTCCTGGTAACATCTTACACACAAAATTAATTTTACTGAAAGTAAGTGCAATAAATAAAGAGGATGTTTTGCAGATTGAATTTTTATGTTTAATTGGGAAATCGTAGTTCATTTTTACCAGCTTCCTAAGAAATGTCCTTCAGTGTAGTTTACATAAATAATTAGAAAGCTTCATAAACTTCATAAAAATAATGGGAAGTCTGTGGCAGCCTGTGATAAATTGCTGGAATATCGGGTAATCTGGCCGTTTTGGGAGAAAGTGTAGCCTGACGAGATGAGGGTAGCAAACTCGTACGGTAATCATGAGAATAATTACACAGCCCTTTGTCCTGATGTTAATCCCCACATCACCCCTGCAAGGTAGGATCTATATTGTTGCCTTAATCCTGTTGATTTTCTTAGTCATGTGAATGCCATAGGAATGATAAATCTCAAGGCCCTTTCCTTGTATTCAGCAGATTCGGTACCTCGTAATTGTGTAATTTGGCCTAAAGCAACCCCTAAGCAGTGGGTGTTCATGGGAAGCGTGCAGAGGAGGTTGCGGGGATTAAGAGCAACAAGGGGAAAATCACCACCTGTTTTTGCCCCCTCCCCTCTTTCTTTTGTCTCTCCCAGGAGAAAAACCCTACAAATGTACCTGGGAAGGCTGCACCTGGAAGTTTGCTCGCTCCGACGAACTGACGAGGCATTACCGCAAGCACACGGGAGTGAAGCCATTCAAGTGTGCAGACTGTGACCGCAGCTTTTCCCGCTCAGATCACTTGGCGCTCCACCGCCGCAGACACATGCTGGTTTGAGAAATGCTACCTGTTCCAGCCGAGTTTAAGAGCTGGGTCTCTTAACTACCCGGAGTGAATTCAGCAGGGCTGAATCCCCCTCTACAGTGTTAACAGGCAGGGCTTTCCCTGATGTCCATAACAAAAAATAATAACAGAAATTAAAAAAAAAAGCAGGAAAAGAAGTGCCACTCTTCTCCTCGCCATCTGAAGTTAATCCCGTCTGCCCCTCAGCATGGCTACCCCCTGAAAGTGTCATCACAATCACCTGGGAAATAGCAGCCAAAATGCTACAGGAATGGGCATTATTTTACATGCTGTGTCCTTTGACAAAAAATGTTTATAGCTTGTATGTTTTCTCAGCTGTTGGACATTTTGTTCCTGAAAAATCACTGCTGATTGGAGGATTAGATACGACAAACCGATGATGATGATGATGATGATGATGAGAGCAAGACCGCTAGACCTTTATTATCCCATCTTTTCCCCTTGTTTTGAATACCATCTGGCCGATGTCAGCATTATGCCCGAGCTGTGCTACAGACATGCTGCATGTGAGTAGGCAAGAAGATTCTGCTGGAGAGGTCCCACTGTCGGAGCTGAAGGGTCGCTTGAGCAGACTTTTGCAATAACGATGGTGGCATTTTAATATTGTACCACAATTTGTCATTATGCCCTAGAGGACACCAGCCATTTAACCTTTTTCTTTTATCTTTTTTTTTCTTTTCTTTTGTTGTTGTTGTTGTTGAAGTCTGTAAAATAAACAAGGGGCAGCAGCATCTCTGCTGAAAGTACAATATTAAGTATCTGTATTTTACCATGGATTTATTTAGAACCATTTTCTGATTTGTATAGAAAGAGCCCATCTAAAAACTACTACCCCATTCTCAAAGTGCAGTTTTCTTTCATGCAGGTATCCTCTTCCCCATGACCAGTGTTTGAACACAAGGAAATAGTCAGTTCTTATACTCACTGGTACCAAGGTTAGTGGTGTAGCCATTCTTGAAATGGAATTGAATGAACCAACAAACAAAACAGAGAAGAAACGGCTGCATCTCTTGCAGAAAAAAAGCAATAATGAGTAAAATGGCTCTCGAGACAAGAATTTACTCCACACCAACAGAAGGGGGGGGCATGCAGAAGTAGCACGTAAGATCATTTAAGTTAATCTTTCTGATGATTTCACTGACGTGCTAGGTACCACAATTAAGTACTTTCATTTCCTTCAACATAATACTTTTGTCTGGAAAGCAAGATAGATAAAGGAAGGAGCTGATTGTTGAGGAGTCAGTGGATGAACCGTAAGTAGGAAGGCAAAACGGTTCTGCAGTGGTGCTCTGCAAGACATTAGGTTTCTCCCTGGGAGTTAGGGAATAACAAGATTTTGCCAGCTGTCTAGTATGATATAAATGGCCCTTTATATGGGTACCAGTGGCTGCCCCTGCTGGGATTTTCAATCCAAGCCTTTTCAGATTAAATAAAAGGAAATTCTTGATCATTCCCATACAGCCCTATAATTGCAAACCAATTTGTATTAACTGAATTATGTAGGAAAGAGAGAAACTCTTAGTCATCAGTTGTTCATGCAAACGGAATAGTGTTTTTCTGTTTTCTTTCCTTACAAGGATCTGCCTATTCAGCTAAATTTGACAAAGACGAGGCTTGGCAAGATTTTTTAAGTGTTGAGATTTTTATAGCTTAGAGATAAAAGATGTATACATAAAGGTCTTTTGCAATGCATTTAATTATGAATATTTGGTTCCAGGAATTGCACAGATTAAACTTGTGACGCCACTTGTTCATTTTCAGATGTTTGACCAGTCTGAATTAGTTTCTGGTTCCTGAAGTAATCGTAGTAATGTTGGGGGGATTCTGAAATCAAGGTAATCCTAAAGAAGAACCAGCACAGAGCACCCATACAAATACTGAAAGCAATTGCAATTAATTGAGGATTAATATGACTAGGATAATACTTTATAACAGCATTCAGAGGCCCCAGAGTTTGATTGTCTTTAAATACGTTCTTAATATTCCCCGGTACCGGATAGTTTATCAGCTCTCTGAAAGAAGAACTTCAATACTGTTAAAGCTCAGGCTCTCCTCTGCCGAGTGGTCAGCAGAGAAACCCAAGACAAATTATTCACAGCCATTGTGGGAAAAATGCCTCTATCAATTCCCATTGCCTGTGTTGGTAATCAACTTCCACAAAATTCAGCAACGTTTTAGTATCTGGCTCCAAATCAAGAATGAAGCAGAGGTGCTAAGTGTCTGTGCAAAGCATGAAAAGGCTGCGACAGATCAGGGCTTCTGGATAGGCCATGAGGCATTGCGGGGCAGCAGAACTGGGTCTTAACCAGCAGTTGTTGGTTTAAAAAACTGGTTGTTGGTGTTGTGTGTGAGATGGTTCATGGATTACGTCTGAGATCTGTCTTTTACGTACTTCAGTATCATCCCCTTAAATGGATCTGTCATTCTCAGCGTAGGTGGAAGTCAATTGATCGATAAAATTATTTTCCTGCCCAAGAACATTTTACCGACTACTTACTTGAATAGCAGTAATTCAGTTGAAGAACCGATGGCATACAGAATTCCTTTCAAAATCTCTGATTTTTTTCTCCCACAGAAAATGAAGTTTATTTGACCAGAAGCTCTTAAGGCCATTCTGTTAGCATACAAGAGGAGCAGTGAGGGAGATGGTCTCTGATGTTACTCACAAAGGCAGAATATAACTGGGAGAGACCAGTGTCCTCTTCGGGCTTCCTCTTAGGCAATGAAGAGAGAAAAACTCCTCCGAGAGAAATTGAGAGGCCTTACATTTCAGCAGTCAGCTCTGAACTGCCCCGAGGAGGAGCGTATGTATCACAGACCCTGGGGAGGCTCATCTCCCAAGGCAGAGGTTCGTCTGTGTGAATCCCTTGTCTTTCAGCTGGTTGCCCATTACTTTATGCATAGGAAACACTGCAACAGAAAGAGGGTCTGGTTTTATTCAAGGAACCCCAAAGTGAAACAGGGATAAAGCAGCACTCACACCAAGGGACACAGGCACAGAGCGTGTCAATGGTAACAGAATGAAGCCAAAAGGTAAAGGAGGGTATGCTAAATTTTCTTACTTCACAGGCAGGAAGTATATCCTCAACCTTTCCAGCACACATGTAAGGGCTTTTCGTGCTGCTGTTACCTCTAGACAACTTACACAACCAGCAGTAGTCCACCACCGGGCTTCAAGTACCCAGTGTGGTTCTTGTCAAGTTTCTCATTAGTACCAGCGCCCGCAGGCTTTGGCCCCAAATACTCTGTGAGGTTGTTTTCTGGTTTGTTTTCCCCTTCAGAAGTATTTTAAAAGAAGTTACGCTGTGGGAGGAGGGTGTTTGGATGTGGAGCTGTTGTACCCCACATTCTCAGGGTGTCCTTCCATCAGTGGCTGTGGTTCAGACCCACCAAACTTCTGTGCTTGTGCAAAGACCGAGGGAGATTGCTCCAGGGTAGTTTCCTCAAAAATCCTAGTATCCTACTGCAAGTCCATGACATTTCATAACCGTGGTGAAGGCTTACGTCATATGTAGCATGCAGAAATACCAGACCTCGTCTTGACACAACACAGTAGGTCCATCTTGATTGAGCAGTTGGGAGAGACAAATATACAGTGTCCCGTTCTTTCGGAAAGACAGAAATTTATGCTTTTAAGTGTGAGCGAAGGATGGGTAATATCCACCATGCCCATTACAGCTTACAAGGGAAACTATGCCACAAAGTGTCATATTTCAAATGTTTCCAAAAGGATCCAATGGATTTGTCAGGAAATCTCAGTAGCCAGCATTATAGGAAAACATAACGAGCAAGCAGCTTTGATACAGAACTTCTTAAATTTTAAATTGTCATTATTTTTTGAGCACCTGTTTTATTCAGCACTGTAAAATTGGCTCATTGCAACAGCAGTTTATACTTGGGGATGAAGATGCAGTATTCCTTATTCTCTATCATGCTTACACAATTAATTAAATAGATTTAGACTGACTTGTATATATGATTATTTGCTGGAGTAATGTATAACAAAATTAACAGTGTTAAAAATTACATCAGTGATGTTGATGTTTGGGGTAAACTCACAGTGCAGAGCATGGACAAATAGCTGGACAACCTTTCTCCCCTTTAATAATGGGAATAACAATGATCATAAGTCTCGTTTTCCATTAGCCACATTGAAAATGTATTCTAGTTGCCATTTATAAATTTATCTTCTGATAATAAATGCTGTTTAATGGAAAAAATCTCTTTCTCCTTTATTGAAGGTGGGTACTTCAAAATCGGAGTAAGTTTCACCATTAATATCCTGCTTATTTTTTAGTTTGAACTTTGGTTTGGAAGGGTCAGTGTGTGAAACTGCATCTTCCACAGCAGACAAGTCTAAAGATCGTTCAGTAAATCCGCCCTTCTCCCGCGTGCTCATCCATACACCCGTGCATATAAACCCCAGCACTTCCACATGCCTCCACCCATGTGCAGGTGATAAGCAAGTTTATTTAAAAAAAAAAAATCAGAAAAGGAAGAATTGGAAATAAACACTGTAAAAGCAAATACTACCTTCTTAAGAAACCAGCTCATATTATTGTATTATGCCTTTGCCTGTGATTTATAACTGGAGAAGTGCACAAAGAAATTTAAAGATCATTATATTTTCACAGTTCCGCTATAGCGTAACAGTTGCTGTGTAATGTATGCTTATGAAGTCAAGCCCATTGGTACCTTAAAAATGCTTAAATTCGGATCAATTTCCGCAGTAAATCAGGTTTTAGTACAAAAACGTAACTATAAGGATACTGCATCTTTAGAAATCAAAATACATTCAAAGTATTTTACTATACTTGTAACAGTTTTAATATTCTGTAATATATGTGATCGTGGAAGAGTATTTTCAAACTCACAATTTTACATGGGGTGTAAATAGGTTAAATGCAGTACATTTTTAAAAATCCTTTAGTTTTCATCAGGAAAAATGGTAAGATAATGCCTTGTAAAGCTTAAACACAAAATGTAAGAGGTAAATTATTCTGTTTTGTCAGAGCGTGTTTTCTCTGCAAAATGGAGTGGCCACTTCTTTGCTGTTTCGCAGATCGCGTGCGATATAGCGAAGTCGTATTGAGTCCTTCAGTGTTGAATAAGTCAACACGCAGAATGTCTTTGACTGAATAAAGGAAAAAAACACTTAATCAAAATGAAAACCATATGAAAGGTTTTGGGTTTTTTGTGTTTTTTTTTTTTTCCTTCTGGCATTTCACAATGAACTGCAGATACAGTAACGGCAAACTCTCATTTGATTTTATTTCTTCTTGTATTTCCCTGACTACAATGCATCTTGAATAAAGGTTGCAGAGCTGAAATAGGCAGCTGCATTTTGCTGATTCCGGGGGAGGTTAGTCTTCTAGGTGCAGTAGCACATCAACAAAATCAATTGTAGCAGGACAGTTGTGACATTTAAAATGCACATACACTTCAGCAAGATAGCCTAAAATCTATTTTAAAAGATGAAACAGAAACTGAAAGTGCCTGTAATTAGAACTGATGGGATGTTCCTATACTTTTACACAGCAATAACTTACGGGATTCTGTTAACAATAAGGTGAAAATGAAATTTTACTTGGAGAACAATAATCAGCAGCACAGAAACAAACACAAAGTGCCATTTGTATTGTTGAGATATTGTGTTAGAGGTTTTAGTTATTTTCTCAGATAATGTCTGTCATCTACTTGTAAGAAGAAAATGGATCTTAGCTTACAGATGAATCATATCCATATCGATTCTCAGTAGGTGTGAATGGAGGTCATTGTCAAGCAGTGTTTTAGGGGATTTCTTCCTATTTTATGTCTGATGTGCCCATGTATCCAGCGTATTCTCTAGTGAAATAATCCAAAAACCAGCAATAAGCCCAATGGAGCTTTTTTAGGGTATATGGTAGAATGGGGATTCTCTTAAAAAGTCCTCTGCATCGAACTCTGGAAACACAGAGCTCACCTTATGTCTCCTTTCTGTTTGTCATGTAATGCTCATAGTATTTAATACCATTTTAGAACTGGTTGACTTCAGGAGTGCACAAAATATATCACTTACTTTTCTTTCTTTTGGGGACAGACGAGTGAAAAATTGGGGACTGTCAGTCTAGAGACTGTTTGAGTAGCAAACAAGAAGACGATATTCCTAAAATGGAGTAGGGAGATTTTTATATTGAGTGGCCTAAACATTTGCATCAATAGACTAACTGATCTTGCAAGAAAATGGCCACCTGTGATTCTTCCACTCTTTATTTTCTCTTTTTTTTTTTTTTTTTTTAATCTGGTAGGTTTCTGTAAAAAAAAAAAATATTAACTGCTGCTAATGGTTTCTTAAAATAGCAGTGTAATGCCATCCCTCTTCTGTGTATAAATATGAATTTATTGGAGATCAAAATGTAGGTTGTCCTAATACCTTTGCCAAGGAAGATTGCTTTCCATCCTCTAAATTTGTACCTGTCATTTATCCAGGCAGAATTTTGTATTTGAAAAATTCCAGATTTTGCCTAGACTTTTGCTGCCATCAGTGGGTTGCTGCTGGAGTGGAAGGATGGGTGTTTGTTTTTTATTCACTGAGGCACGATTGGGTGTGCATGAAGATGCTCATATACAGAAGAAAATGCAGGTTAAAAAAAAAAAAAAAGCATAAACTAGACGTTTATGCATGTTGGTTAATCATGTGACAAGACAGCTAGTTTAGTAAGAACTTATTTTTAAATGTTAGCCACCGGTGGAAATAAGCCCATCAGAATATGCATATACTTATTCTGTCATCTTGAGCTTAATCTCCAGATACTAAGCACACAAGTTCATACCGGGGGTTTTAGGAGGGCACCAGGGAATTTGTCATCAGAAGGACAAAGGAAACATGAGTTTCTTACCTCGTACCCGAGCTGTTGTTGGAGAGGAGGGTTTGGTCCTTTGTTCTGGAGCAGCAACGCTACAAGAAGGCACCCTTAGAAACTTGCAGTGTTGGGAGGTTTGGCTGACTCCAGCCCTATGTGTGTTAGTTCTTGCGTAGCAAAGGGCACCTTGTCTTCACCATCCCAAAATGAGCCAGGCTTTTTTTCCTTCTTTCTGAAAAACAAATACAGAGTTGTTTTTTTTCTCAATTTTATTGATTTGCCAGCAGACCTCTATAGCAGCTTGTGCTTTCTGACTTTAAATTATGAAATAAACTGAGTTGCCCTTTTAATCATTTTTAGATTATTCAGTGCACAGTTGTTAGTCCTTCAGACAAGCAAAACTGTGAATGTGAATTTTAGCTATTATGAAAATAAGAATTTTAAAAATTATTTGAGGTCCTATTGTCCGTATGTGTGACATCTTCCCCAGCTCAGTCTCAAAATTTTCAGTGAGCCAAGATGCTGCCAGGTATAAAAGAAGAGGTGAATGGCGGTTCACACATTGACTTGCTAAACCTTGCTCCCTGCTGTGACCTCTGCATTTAAAAAACAATAGTTCAGTGTCTGGTAGGCGACCACAGGTGATGGCTTTGATGTATTGTCATAAGCATGAATGATGAAATACAGAAGTAGGTTCAGATACTGCTTTTCTTCCTGTTCTTGCCTTTCTAGAGGTAAAGAGCTTCTTTGGAGAGACAGTTTGAGCCATAATCTTCACGGCTGAACTAATCTTTTTCACAATTCAGAGTTCATGTTGTCATTTCTGGTTTCAAACTGTTTTGCACTGCTACATTTGCATCTTACTTTTCATTACAAAAACCCTTTCTTTCCTTGTTGTCCTATATGTCGCTTCCTTGGTGATGTAAGTTCTCCGCTGAACACCTACCTAGTATGCGCTCTTGACCTGCTGTCTATCCCTAAAAAGTTGTATCTCCCATTTGCACTCGCAACAGAATATACACAGAGGTAGTAATGAATTACTGAAGTTTCATGCAGCATCAGCCTTAAGACCTTCAACCCACACACACAGAGACACACGCATTCATACACTTCAAGTGAAAGAGAGATTTGGACACTGCTATCAACATGTGGGGTCAAAAATACCATTAAATGGGAAAGTTCTTTCAGCTGTGCTTAGGAAGAAACAACAATAATGAAAAATAGCATTCTTGGCCAAGTCACTTATGGATGAAGCAAATTCCCCCATGGCGTGAGTTGAATGAAATCCTAAGGATGGGGTTGCATTTGGCCCCTAATTGTTCCTTCTAATCAGGTCGTTACCGTTGTATGTACCAATGAGTGTTCATTTGATCCTCCTGTGTAAAAATACAAAAACATCCCGTAGTTTACAAAGTGATTAATTTGGGACTGAAGCTTCACAGCAATGGAATTAGTATGTACGGCACCTCAATCTTTTTCCTAGATAAGATGCAAAAGGGAGGGTCATTATCGGTAACCCCATAGAGATAACAGTGTCAATAGAGGTCCTACACTTAAAAGGAATAAAAATACCAGTGCTAGCAAGCAAAGATACTAGTTTCTTAAGTCTTTTCTTTTGCCTTCTTTTCAAAAGCTTTTAAATGCAAAAATTACTTTTCTTCAAAAATAAAAGTAATCATCTGAAGATCTAATTTCCCAATAGTTTCCTCTGCATTTATATACTATGTAGTGTTTAGGCAACACCTATGTTATAAGTTTATTAATATTATGTAAGTGTTGTTCTTGTATTTATGTATAGTGTATGTATTGTAAATATACTCAGAGCTTTTTTTCCTCTTACTGTAAAATGGTGATTTTTGCCCTATGATAATGTAAAGGGAGTCCCCTAATGAAATTCTGTCAGAGGATGAATATTCCAGTCTATTCTCAAAGATTTAAATGAACAAGTGTTATCGTTTTTAATGGTGTCTCAGACATATTTTGTTGGTGCATTGCTTTTCTGTATTCAACTTTCCTATGAATTGAGCTGTGAATTGAAATAGAGTTTAAACCTTTAAATGTATGCATTTGTATAATTATCTGAATGGAGGCATGAAGGTTAAATAAAGCATTTTGTATGGAACAAAACCCCTAATTATTACTGTGGATGACTCAAACCTTCTGGAACACCCAGTTATTAACTTTTTTAAATTAAACCTTTGTTAAAAAATCTTTTCTATAAACATATAGTGATTTTTTTTATGGAATGTTTGCTTAAGAAATGGATTTTACTTGCTTTTCTGATTTTTTAAAAGCCATCATATAGAGTAGATATTCTTTCTCCTTTCACAGTCTGTGGCAAAGCTGGAACAAATAAAATAGCACTCGGCAGTATAAACAAAAATGTCCTGGGATGGTATAAAAATATTTTGCATTACTATATAATCTGAGTTCCCGAAGTACTTTAAAATGGAATTGTCTGTGTCTCTCTGATTCTTTCTCTCTCCTTTCCCTGTGTAGGGAAAAAAAAGCATGCCTAAGATACCTGTGCAGCCGAGAGGGGATTCGTCCCGTCTGCCTGTAAAGTAGAGGAACAGCTAATGAAGGAGGGCAATGGTGCACTGGGAACATCAGCTCCATACTTAGTTGAAGAGGGTTGGTATTTGTGATTGTTCCTAGGGACGTTTGGAGGCCCGTGGGCTTCTCCCTTGTGTCTGACCATTCCACAAAGAAGCTTCCTGTAGGGTCTGTAGGACAACAGTGGATATCAAGCCAGAGGCTTGGAGCTGCACTTTGCCTCTAATGGTGAAATTTCTCCTTGAATGTGAATTTTCCCTTTCCCTTGCATTTCTGTCCGCTTGCTTTTAACCGATATGATCATTTATCTAATAAAAACCATAGTGTTACATGGTTACAGGCAGAGAAACAAGTAAACAGAGTGATTTGATTTGGAGACCTCTGAGCCTTATCAAGGGATGTGTCTAAACCAAAGCCGTGCTAGAACAGATCTTGAATCTCTCAAACCGCTGATGAATTTTAAAATCAGATAGTCCTACTGGCCCTTCCAAAGCACTTTTGCTTTCCACACAATAAGTTGTTTGTTCTTCCTCAGTGTCCTGCGTGTGTTTAATATAATTTTTTCTCCCAACAGTGCCATAAGTATAAAACGCATCACTGCCTGTTTAGTCTGACTTCTCCAGCGAACGCCCACATCGTCCACTGCCCTGACCCACGGTCTGTTCCTGAAAAGTTATTTCTTCCACTTGCACAAACAACAGCTCAATTGTCATCTAATCCCTCCCCCCCCTTTTTTTTCCTTTGTTACTGAACGGTCCGTTTGGAGTGAAAAGTCGGCGCGTGGTGTTTCGTACACCGTATGCGGCACGTCTGGCTCTCTGCGAGCATGACGAGGAGCGGCTGCTGGTAACTACCTTCAACTTTGCACCTTGAGTTGCTGAATCAGATAAGCATGGTCCCCCCTCTACGTGCAGAAACAATCGCATCGGCGTTGTCCTTGAACCTGGGAGACTGCCCGCCTCCCGGACGGAGCTCTGGCAGTGCAGACTTTCACCCGTGGGTTTGCGGTGCTATTCCTCCTCGCCAACCTGCAATAGGGAAGCACACCCATATGGGAGATTTGGCTGAAAGACCTGCTCGCTGTACTCCGGCGTGCTGCGCTGTGACCTGATGGTGTGAGGTTTTGGTTGGGAGTTGAAAGGGCGAGGCTAGGGGAGCCCAGTTTTGGTGGTCGCTGAGTATTTGTCCTTTCCAAAGAGGAGCCAGCCCTGTGGGGCAGACTGCTCCTGGACATAAGTGGTCTCTTCAGCAATGCCTGTGGTGCACACTGGGGAAACGTGTCCCTTGCCAGCCCTCCCATCCTTGCAAATCAGGTCAAGTTACACCCTTGCAATAGATAAAGAACCAAAGGCAATCGACTGAAGCTGGAGTGACTCAGTAATTGAGCAAGAAATGACAGAATCACAGAATGGTTGCAGTCGGAAGGGACCTCTGGAAGCCATCTAGTCCAACCCCCCCTGCTCAAGCAGGGCCACCTAAGGCCAGTTGCCGGGACCATATCCAGACGTCTCCTGAATATCTCCAAGGATGGAGACTCCACAGCCCCTCGGGGCAACCTGTGCCAGGGCTCGGTCACCCTCATGGTGAAAAAGTGTTTCCTGATGTTCAGGATAGTACCTAACCATTTTAGATCCCCACTCTCTCGCTTTAGCCATTAGGCAGAATGGTCTCCCTCATTAAGGTTTCAACCCAGTCTGTAACTGGCCATGGTTTTTTACTCTTTTTTTTTTTACCCTTTTTTTTCCCTCAGAGGCCCCAAATAGCAGCAGTAGCCACTACCCTTCCTGTTGAAGCATACTAACGAAGGCATTTACTGCCTCACATATTTGTCTTAGCAAAAATATATAGCCCATAATAACTAGGGCTGCCACGTATGGAGGAATGAATAACCAGATTTAGCCAGTAAGCTCAAATACGTCAATATATTTTATCCTTCATGTTTTTGTTTGTATCTTTGCACAACCTCGCTCACAGGTGTACTGTGCCCTTTCCTGGTTATCTTTCTCATTCGCTGGGGATATTGATCTATAAAATCTCCTTGTAAAATATTTCAAATAAATTCTTCTTTTTTTTCTGGGCTGACATCTCTACGCCTGTATTTTTGGGCCTGTACAGAATATTAACAGACAGAAACTAACAATAAAGTCCAGAAAGGACTACAAAAGCAAACAGCAAAACCAAGACGCTTGCAAAGCTCTATAAATCTCTGCTGAGCTCGGGTTGCTGTTTAATCTTTATATACAGGTACGTCTCAAGGTTATCTGCTCCTGAGGGGTTCACTGGAGGCTTTTGTGATTTGTCATCTGCTCGGCTCCTTATCAGTCGAAGGTATTTCCCCTTGTAACATTTATTATGGGCTCCCCTCTGTGTTTCTTACTAATGCGATGCCGTGAAGAGGCTCTGGTATGCGGTCTGTAAGGAGTTATTAAATTTCCCTCTCCTGTGATCAATGGGATCATAAATGTGACACATGTGGCGTAGCGTACGTGGCTGAACGTCGTCACTGGGTACTGAATGAAAACAAGGAAGCCTGCGGCTCTGGAAAAGAGCTTTCTGTCTCCGTCCAGCAGTCTCTGGCTTCTGGAAAAGAAGTGTAGTTAAATACATTCATTAAATACACCACGTATGTAGAAAAGAAACTACTGCAAATAGCATAAATAAAATCACCGTTGTAGCACCTTCGCTAGTACACTGTAGACCCAGTGGTAGCGAAGGTGCTACAATGGTGATTTTATTTATTATTTTATTTATTTTGAGGCGGAAAAATCTCAATCCTTTCCACCAGCGCGAGCGGGGCCATTCTGCCGTGCCGTTTCATTTCAACAGAGGCGAATCCGGCCCTGGCTGATGCAACCACGCGTCGCCATGTCCGAGCAACCGGCAGACTGGGGAGAGGAGCACGCCGAAATTGCTTCATCGCCGGGATGGCACAGAGCCCATCTGCGTGTGGCCAAGGCCAGGACGGCAGGGGATTTCCTGGGAAACAGCTTCCTCTCCTGCCTCCACAGCCTGGTGGAAACGTGTCGGAGCTGCCGAAAGAGAGGGCTGGCTGCTGCGGGAAGCAGGATGCAACTGTTCCCAGCTATTGCTTTATCCAGGAGATAAAGCCGCTTTAATTCCTCATTTGTTCTTAAATACCGGCTATGTCTACATTGACGTCAGAGATCTGACTGGTAGCACATATAGGCATGCAAGTACATGTATATATCTGCTTAGTACATACATACACACACACACACATACGTGCACGCACTGTATGTATATATGCATGTATGTATTGACTAGCTCCTTGTAAAGGTAGTTGGGGTACCTCTACGAGTTCATGCCTGTGGACACCAGGACCTTTACTGGGAATATCTTAGGAGCCAGGTGTCCACGTAACTATGCGAAAGCCGCGTAGCAGTTTTGAAGCCCTTTATTTTAAGATGTTAGAACCGAAAGACTAAGGGAAGGAAACGAATGCTCAGACTCCTTCTATGCCTGTCCCCACACCTGAGCTGGTGCTTCAAGGGGTGCCCTAAAGCCCCAAGTGCCCCTCAGACCTGACCCGTTCTCATCTCCCCCACAGGCAGCGTGAGCTCAGCCGGAGCCCAGACTGCAAAGTGCATCTGGTAGGGGACAACATGCCCCGCCGCCTCCCCCCCCAAAATAGGGACACCAGGTCACCCAGACAGCCCGTGGTCACGCACGCAGCACAGCCACCACGGCACCCAGGCGTGGATGGGGGCAGACGAGGCAGACGCAGGCCCCAGGGGACAAAGCAGGGACACGAAGCAGAGGTTTTAGCCTCGGCCGTACTAGGGGCCTCGTCTCGCATTCAGGCTGGCGGATGGGTTGGCAGGTAAGTGAAGTGAGCGGGAAACCGGGGGCTGCTCCTCCTCGGGGGCTGCTCCTCGGGTGCCTCCTCTCTCCTCCGGCAAGCAGAGGTCTGGTACGTCGCTGCTTCCAGGGGGAGTCACGGTGTGGAGGAAGGAGCTTCACGGTACTCGAAAACCTGGGATTAGCTGAAATGAAATTGATCTCTGTACGTGCAAATTGGTAACACGGCTGTTTCAGTCGGCTGGTGAAGTATGCCATCTGTTTCTGAGGCGTTTTATAAAAAATTAGAAAAGGCTGGTAGAGGGTTTCTGCGGAGCTTTTTGGTTCTGATTATTCATTTATTTACAAACGATCATTTATACCATCTGGGGCTTTTCAGTGTAACTGAGAGTAAACTCTGAGCTTCCCAGGACTCTACAAATGTGCCAAGAAGGGAAGACTGCAAAGGCTTTTAGAGCAAATAAAACAAAGGAAGAAAAGCAGCCCGTTGCGACGAGGCGGGGGGAGGAGAATGCGGGGACGGGGCCCTTTTCCTTCCTCAGCCTTGCTTTGTTTCCCGTTTTGTTTGACATTTGTAATCAAAGCCTCAGCACCTTTGCTTTAGTTATAATAACTTTGCTGTAGTTATTACATGAGCCTCCACAGATGTACACACAACCCAAGTTTCTAGCCTCCGGCACTGACCGCTCCCCAGACGAGATGCTTGTTCCTGTACCACGGTACGTGTGATTCTGCAAGTTTCATTTATCACAAAGCAACAGTACAGACACAAGAAAAGTACAGCGGGAGCCAGGGGCTCAAGACGAGTTTTGGCACACAGTACATCAACAGCAGAAAAGGCTTATTCCTTGAGCTTTCATCCCTAACAACATCTGGGAAGATGAATGTAACTCAGTCACGGTTACTGCAAATTAAAATAAATTAATAACCTGCCAAGTGTGGGACAGAAGTCATGTTTTTTTTGTGGGAAAACTAACATGGCCCTTTGGGACTGACAGCTTTAGTTTGATTCACGCTGATGGCTGTGTACCCATAAACTTTAAGGAGGTTTCAGGGCTCAAAATATTTTCCTTGACTATCCTAGAAGGGAGGTTATGGGTAGGAAGTAGGGATGGCATTGCCAGCAATTTCGAGCTTGAATTCAGCTCAGAGCAGTAGTCACCAAAAGTTAGTTCACTGGCTGTAACTCGCAGGAGTGGTGGTGATGCCCAGTAGATAGATGATAGCCACTTACCAAAGACACAGTGGAAGGTGACACCTTGCTGTAGGAGGCAGGAAGGGCTTAATAGATATAGGAAACCACATTTTTTTTTCTTTGTTATTCCTTTTCTATTTCTGATTTGGGCTGCTGCTGGCAGACGACACCAAGTTGGGCGGCAGTGTCGATCTGCTCGAGGGTAGGAAGGCTCTGCAGAGGGACCTGGACAGGCTGGATCGATGGGCTGAGGCCAACTGTATGAGGTTCAACAAGGCCAAGTGCCGGGTCCTGCACTTGGGCCACAACAACCCCATGCAGCGCTACAGGCTTGGGGAAGAGTGGCTGGAAAGCTGCCCAGAGGAAAAGGACCTGGGGGTGCTGATTGACAGCCGGCTGAACATGAGCCGGCAGTGTGCCCAGGTGGCCAAGAAGGCCAATGGCATCCTGGCCTGTATCAGAACTAGTGTGGCCAGCAGGAGTAGGGAGGTGATCGTGCCCCTGTACTCGGTCCTGGTGAGGCCGGAGCTCCCCGGAGCCCAGGACGACCCTTTCCCTGGAGAAGGGGAGGCTTTGGAGTCCCTCACACACTCCCACCGGAGAGGGTAGCGGGGTTACCTCCCGGTTTGGTGCTGAAGGATTGATCATTTAACCTGTTTAGCAGAAATAATGAGCGTGAGCGGCAGGAGGGGGCACAGACAGAAACTGTAACATCGTGGTGGGCTCTCAAGGTGAATCTCCCCTAAAACGTGAATCACTGATTCCTGGTCCTAGACGTCTCCAGGGAGTCCCCTGTCACTTGTGGCAGAAGACTTATCCTTGTCCCAAATCTGCCTCAGAATCCGATGTTTTTCTTCCAGAGTCAGTTTATATGAAGTAGCAGATTTGGAGCCGTTCGGCTCACTTCATGCCAAAGCCAAAGGCCATCTTGTTCCCCGTGCATAATGTCTAACACGTGTCTTATCTTTGGAGTACACGTTCTGTGCTGACTGCAGCGGCATCTGCATGGGACACTGTAAATTAATTAAAGTTCACAAAGGACCTGGATGGGAAGTATTTAATAACTGTCATGTAATATATTTAGTTATGATGTTAATAATATAGCAGCTAGAGTCTGAGCTGGTGTTTTTATATGTGGGAGGAGCAGAGGATGCAGAACTCAGGGTTTCTCAGCATCCTTTTGCAAACCGCTGCATTACTCACAACCACAAAAAGCACCACTGGATAATACAAGTCACCGGTTCCCGCTTGGGGAGGCAAGTCTCACATCACACTTGTTAGCCCAAGTCGACAGGTTTTCCAGCCTTTGTGCAGGCCCGGTGTTACAGAGGTTCAGCTGGGTCTGTCTGAGGCGGTTGTCTTTAATTCCCACCTAGCAGAAGGTGGTGGGGCTGGGCGGAGAAGACAGAGGTAATGGAAGTAAGAAGAGGTGGTAAGGCACCTGTAGCATGAACCAAGGACTAAGACAGAAGTGGGACATGAAGCCAGGAGAAGGGATGAAAGGACACAGGGCAGTATCAAGAACCCTGGGGCTGCGACGAGGGTGAAGTAGGATTACACAGTGATCCTAGGGGTCAGGGTTAGGGGCAAAGAGGATGGTGGCAGCACTAAGATGTGGAAATAATTAGGCTGTGAAACACTGAATCAGACGGTGCCAAACATAACCATTTATACCTTCATGACACCTTTGTCTGTACATCCCACATAAAGGTTTTTTAAAAGTCTCTTTGCAAGCTTTGTAACAATTATTGATGTTGGTGTATTTCTCCTCTTTTAAAATATGGTTCCCTACAAAATACAGAAAGACATATTTCAAAAACTTGTACAATCTTATCTGAAGTGTTAATTGTATCAGGTTTATCTCCAGCTTTATTAGAGAAAGACCAAGCATTTTGTATCCCATGTGAAAATCTACATCTTCCCATTCTTTTGTAGTATAAAAACAGTATTTCTAATCCTAGTAGGCAAGACCATAAGCCACAGGCTTAAAGGTTCAAATCAACATCAAGTGAAGCAAATTCTGCAAGGGTGACATTTACTTCTTTTTATGACACGAGTGTTAAGTTTCTTAAGAGATTGGAACTCTTGAAAAGCCTGTATGAAATGACTTTGGGTCCACAAGGAATGTTTTCTTATTTGAAACTGTGTTCTAGTCCAGTTTTAACTGAAACCATGAATTTTAGACATTTCTAGTGAACTTTAAGGAAGCTCCTTCTGCATCTGCCGGCAGATACTGAGCTTTTCTTGTTTTCACTGCTAACAGAAAATGGTAATGGTTGACAAGAGTGTGTATTCGCTAAGAAGCTGCCAGGGATTCATAAGGTCCAAATAATTGATACCCATTAGGGATGTGAAAACCTTCATGGGCTCATTAAGTAGATATTGAAATGTCTTGGCTGGATAAGTGGTTCCTCAGTGAACCAATACATTTTCAAAAGAAACTCTCTTGTGGTGAAAAACAGTTGACCGATGCTCATCTTAATGTGAACGAGTAGATTATACAGTCCAAGACTGGCAAACAAACAGGAATTAGATTCAGCCTAATTGTACAACTTTCTGTTCCTCTCCTGGGCATCCTCTCTGCATAAGGGGCAAAGATGCCGCTGATTGAACCTGCAAGATTGAGACGTGTATGTATCATGGTTTTACTCTGTGTTTCCATGCAGAGGTACGGTTTCATATTTTGAACGTGCAACAACAATAAAGCTTGCAACAAAAAGAGAAGCGGTGGCCCCAGCGCTTGACTGTAGCACAAGCTTGAACTCTGGTGGACTTACCGTGTATGCTTAACCACACCACCAGTGACATGTCAGCAGTTTATGGACTGGAAAACAAAGCCATTAAGTTCTTTTGGCATTGTGTTTCTCACAACAAAAGAAGGTCTGAAGAAAGGGAGTTACAAAAATGTGTTTTACACTGGAGGCCCATTAGCTCTATTGGTCGGAGAAACTGCTTTGCAGCCTCCACCTGCAGTATTGTGTGCGAGGGATTTATTTTATGCTCTGTTCATCACAACAAACAGACCTCCCGAGTAGCAATGTGTGTTCTTATATAAAAGATAATTTGGGGGCTCTGAAGACTTGAAACTCAAATTTGGTCATAATTATTAGAAGGTCACCTAGGAATTCTGGAGCAGTTTGTTTATCCTGATTCCAGCCTGCTAGGTCCAAGAAAATACACTTAATTCAATCCAGGTGACTCCATTAAATATAATCTTGTCTTAATTGGTGCCACCTTGACCTCTACTTGTGAAGTCTGTTTTGTGGTCTACAAGTCTAGCTTTAAGTGCTCAAACACACATTTTTCCATCTGATTCCCCATGATTTCATTATGACAACAACACACTTCATACCAGGCGCTCCATGTGCGTGTGAAATGAGGGAAGGTTTAGCAATGAGACCGCGTCCGAGCGGGATGGCGGTTGATTCCTCAGGCTGCCGGCCATGACGGGCTCTGTTACTCGCACCCAGCTTAATTACCACAGCCTTTAAGATGTCCAAGATCAAGAGATCAGTAGAGGCACTGCTCTCTGGGGCTGCCAGATCCTGGCTGCTTCTATAGCAGCCAGGAGAGCCAGGAGCCATGGAGAGTAATGCCATGGTTAATTAGCCCGGCTACTCCCAGGAGTGCATATGGTGTAACCCCTACACCCCGTTGAAAAGTCCAGGTCTGGTGGATAGCAGGAACTGAGCTGACCTGAAAGCCACTCGCTCTCCCCAACAGAGAGGTCCCAATGTCCAATTTATGCGACCATCGAGTAGTCTGCACGCGCCCCGTAAATTTCAGTTTATGTCCCCACTGGTGTGCTTTCCTCCTTGAGGTAACCCTCTTAGCCTGGCAGCCCTATAGCAGGCTTGAATTCGCCGTAACGGGGCTGTTTCCAGACCTCAGCCTCCCTTAACGATTTGACACTTTAGCACTGCTCTAATGAGGGGAGTGACAGGAAGGTTGAGGTGCTGCTGCAAAGTGGTGGACCGAAGAGCATTAAGAACCGCAGTTCAAAGCAGTGCATCAGATGCCCTCCTCTTGGCATCCCGGCTTTTAATCTGATCTGGCATTTCAAGCTGATGAAAAGATTGCGCTGAATTTCCATTTCTGACAGTGGCAGAGAAACAGAAGCTCCTTTATTTCACCAAAAGCCTCAGTTTCCATTCTGGGAAGGAATACAGGAGTTAAGTAGCCCGTATCACGGGCGATAGCCAAGAGGGAGCTTGTCATGTTTGATCAATTGCTGGTGGTAGGAGATTTTCTGTGAAATGCGGTAGAAAAAAAATGAACTCAACCACTGACATAAATTAATACGCTAATGATATTAAACCTTGGCTCCAATGCTGGCTGCTGCTTCAGAGGGCTTGAAAAACTGAAGTTCTGAATTATGTACCAAACCCAGGCCACCAATTCATCTGGCAACATTTACAAATGTCATATCAATGCTTTGCCAGCGAAGAACAAAGTAGAAACACTGACAGGTCCCAGCAAGCTTGGAATAGATAGATAGAAATTGGATAGAAATTCATGTGGAGTACTTAAAACAGGTATGATCTGGATTGAGCTGTAGGTCGGCGTCTCAGGTACTTTACACACACAAAAAGGTTTGAAAGCTTTCAGGTAAATTAGATGAAAATCAGTACTATTAATAAAACTGCACCATATGGCATAAAGAAGCCAATGCTTGATACACTGCACAAACATATTCATTGTCAAGATAATATAAAGTGTATTTTATATGCCGCATTTGAATAGCATCTACATTTTGCACAGCAGAAGGCAGATATTTTGGCTTGCTTTCAAAGCCACAGCTTCTGGAGTCACGTGGCATTGTGAGACGCAGCTCCCATTTGAGCTGGGGGCAGGACATGGTCATTCTTGGGGCTGCAGAGAAAATTTGAAAATTGAAATTGTTCAAGAACAGAGGAGGCAAATAGAAGGAACAGATTTCTACAGCGTTATTGTCTTTAAGCCAAGTTCAAAGTTTGAACCCTCACACGAAGACTTTTATAATGATATTGATAATGCTACCTGGCAGCTTGGACTAACCTGAGTAATTAATATCCTAATGTACTTTATTACAGAAAAGATTTCCATCTTGCTGCCCAAGAGCAACATGCAGTTCTTGAAGCAAAACCTAGGATCTTCAGCTTCCCGGTGGTGGTGGGGGATTCAGCATGTGCCACCTTAAGGCACCTGGGTGGGATCTTATTAGAGGAAAGGAAGACCTGAGTGTCAGAGATGGGTAGGGAGAAATGTGTGACCTGTTAAATCTACCTAAAAAGAGATTAAGAGAGGTTGCAAGGTCCTGGAACAAAGGTCTCCTGAGCAACGATGGTGCAGGGAGGCAGCATAGAGGACCCTGTGTTTTAGGGTATGGAATAGAATCATAGAATCATAGAATCATTAAGGTTGGAAAAGACCTCTAAGATCATCAAGTCCAAAGGTTTAAATGGAATAAATGCTTAAAGGAATCCGTTTAGAGGCCAACCAGTGTTTTATGAATGTGTGTTGTGACTTAAATTTCTTTTTGGAAAGCTTAGGTAAGATGAAGGGGTGATGGATAGAGTGAAAGGCTGGATCAGTACTGCCATGCATCATGTTGACAAGACATGGCCAAACCTCCTCTGTGGCCTGCAGGTTGTGCCAGTCTGGTATTTTTGTGTGTTACACAAATAGATACTCACAAATGCATCTGTGCCAATGGATCTCACTATAAGCCTGCTTCAGTCCTGCCGTGACCGTCTCTGCTGGTTTAGGAGGAATAGGTCACCATTTCACCTGGGAGTGCCCCCAAAGTTTGCCCCCAAAGCCCATGTGGACATGCTGACCTCACTGGGTTGCAGCTTTGGAGCGTGGCAGCAGAACTAAATCAGGATCTGGGGCCAGAGGAGGCCAGGCATGACTTCCCACTGGAGAAAGGGTAGGAAGGAGGCTCATACAGGCAAGAAGTTCAACAGGGTCCTATTTTGTTCTGGGTCCAATCCAGCCGCCATGGCTGGATCCATGGATCCATGGATCCATGCTTATGCCATGGTGACCCCCAAGCTACTCCAGAACTGCTTTAGCTAAGCTGAAATAATTAACAAACTATTGCCAGATCCCTCAAATACATTTTTTTTTCTTTTTATATTCAACTGACTGTGGCTTTCAAAGCACATTATGAGCACAGAAAAGCATCATTCATTATGTAGGTGTATTGTTCCCCCTTTAACAGATGTATTTCCAAAGGAGTTGAAATTCACCCGGCTGGTGTTTTCTTTCACAGTAGCTTTGGCTTCCATGGTACTATGCCAAGAAAGACATCTTTATTTGTGCCCTTAACTATCAGTGGTGTCAGCAAATTACTGGCAACAGCACATATTAGTGTCTTCATCAGAGTGAGGATTTATGATGTCACCACTAAATCCATCAGGGACATTACATCCTTATAATTCATAGCTGACTCTTGAACACATGAAAGGAATGGCGATGTGCCAGCTAACAAAGAATAATTGTGTTACTTACCTCAGCCATGATAATTTGCTTAAATAATAAAAATACGCTGGTGCAACAAGAAAAATTAATGCACTGATAAACACAAAGGAGAAAAACAGGGAAGTACTGAGCAGTATATTACATACCCATCTGTCTGTCAGCACCATTTTCAATTTCTGATATTTTAAGCTGATGGAAGCTTTGATCAATATTTACACTTCATTCAGTCAAGAGGAACATGGCAGCATTATTTAAATTTCATTTTATAACCAAAAGGATGGTGGTACTGTATGGCAGGGAAAAATTGTACAGGCAGCAAGCTGCAGTAATTTCATATTTTTAATGCAAAATTGATTGACTATGCCTGAGAAAGGATATTAAGTGGGTATTCCAGAAGCGTAATTTCATCTGGGAAGGAAGCTGAGATCACTGATGAAAGGAATTGCTGAAAACAGCCCCCCAGTGTAGATTTCCAGATTTTTTGCTTCTCATGTCAGACTCACCTTTTCTTTGAACTTCTTCTCAATGAGGAAAGATTCACAAAGGTGGGAATAGTAGAGCTAATCAAAAAATGGGATTTCTTTTCCCATGACAATATTATTATTATTATCATCATCATTATTATTATTATCATTATCATTGCTTTTATAAGGACCATTGCAAAAGCAGAGTTTTGTTTCAAAACTGAAATGTTGTATGGAAAGTACCATTTCCTATATGGAAAAAGTATGAAGTTTCCTTATAGGAACTGTAACCGGACTGTTTCTATGAGCTGAACGCCGTGGAGAACGTCACTCGTGCAGCGCTGTTTTTTTCCTGCTAAACGGCCTCATGGGCCTCCTGGCTATTGTGAATGATGGGAAATGTAGTCCAAGCAACACACTTGCAGAGGAGAATTAGGGCACAAACAGATTTCTGTGGGTTACTGAAGCAGTTATCTTGGGATCTACACACTGAAGATTTTTAATTTGGAAAGCATCCGCTACTGAATCAAAATACCTTTTCTTTTTAGCACCAGAAAAATCCTTTCCCCCTCTTTCTCTACTCTCCACCCTGAAAACTATCTTCAAAAAAAAACCTTTTCATTAAAAGTCAGCCTCAGTGGAACACTTTCAGTCAATTCAAATGAACGTGTTTTTGGTAAAACAGGCTTTGGTAAAGCAAACTGAAAAGGAGGAGTGTATACTGAAGACATTTGCCATATTAACCCGTGCCTAATTTATTAAATGCTGGAAAGGACTCTGTGGTCAAATAGCTTTGCTTTTCAAAACATCACACTTAAACTCAGAGGGACGGGGGAGAGAGGGAGAAAGGAAGGGGAAGCTTGGTGTAAGAAATCATCTATACAAGCTACAAAGGCTGCCAGACAAAATATTAGTCTTCTGTTAAATTACACAGTGTCATATGGAAACATTTGCATATTCCTCTCAGTTTCTGAAAGGCAAGGAAAGAGAAAAATACTGACAAAGAAACTGAACCTCAAAAGCCAAAGTCAGGGATGGTATTCTCCACTCCATGGTAATCCCCAGCTTATACCAGCTCTCAGTCTGGTCCCCAGCGCTAAGGGACAGTAAGCTGCAGTGATTTCACCACCACTATCCTGCAGCCTGTGAATCAGAGACATTGTCTTTCCGCCAGGAAAAAGGAACCTGTTGAAAGAGATGTGCTCTGTAACCGTGGCAGTCATCAAGAGGGTTACAAATTTTAACCACATTAGTGAGTAAAGTAAAGCAAAACAAACTGTCAGCATAAGCATGTAAAGGGGAAAAATCCAGAGGGAGGCAAACTACTGCAGTGATAATATTTCCGTGATTATGTGAGACTGGAGAACAGTGCATACCTTGTTATACGACTTATGAAAGCAGTCATAATTTGTGCTCCTTACATTTTGGAAGATGTTTACCGGCATAGATCATGTCATTAATGGTAAGAAAAGTTGTCTATACTTACTGCACTAAGGTTAATGTGCAGCCAGCCCAGACGTTTCTAGTTTCTTATCCAAAACTTATGAAGTGCAGTTTCTCCTGCAACTTCTATTAGCCAGCCAGAAATATTAGTATAATTACTCTACAATATGTCATGGGTTACCTGGAATACCTGAGTCACTTTGTATTCTACATACCTCTAGTTCTTTTAGTGTTCAGTCTGAATGTTATCATGTTAAGATGGGATTTATTGCTATAAATATTTTTCTTATGACTCTTTCCAAACCAAACTGACATATGTCCATTGTGTGGTAACGCACTTAATCCATGCCTCGTCTCTTCAGTTTTATAATCTGTAGGCTGCATTGCATAAAGGAATGGCTTTTACAGTACTCCAGTCTTTATAAAGCAAACATTTGTGGATTAAGGGTGCATTTCCCTACCGATACATGTTGGCACACCTGCTTCTAATTTCCATTGTATAAGCCAAGAGAGAATTCTGCTTGGTAAGAACACGTAGGTGTATTGATGCAGGTGCACTGCATTTCAGGGGTTATCTGAGGCCATCCAAAAGCCAAATCTGCTCTTGACCGTCTGGGAGGCCACAAGATTGGTGCAATGGGAGACTTTCCTTGGGAGCATTTTAGTGCTTTACATGCTCAGGCATGTCCAGCACGTTCGTAAGCTGTCATTATGCCATGAGAAGGTCAGGGTGCACGTGAGGAGGTCAGGCCAAGCAGACCTGGACAGACTTTTTGCAGGTTGCATATGAGGATCTCAGGTGGGGTTGTGTATTCACAGCTACAGATGCAGCTGTAGCATGCTTCGGCCAAAGAATGCTGAGCACATGTACGTATGGGTAACTGGGAGGGGGGAAGCAAAATCCGTGGCACCTTTATTTAAATAAAGATGACCGGTGGAATTGGAACTAAATAACATCTTGTTCCACAAGCATGAACCTACAGACAAAGAACACATTCACTCAAGCAGCTGAAGAAAATACCATACCAAGGAATCATCTCCATCACAGGCCAGTGCTTTGGAGTGCTGAGGTATGACATATTACTCACTTGACCTGCTGTGTCAAAATGTACGATGAATAACCCTCCCCAAAAATGTGGCTTGTGTCAATCAATCTGTCCTTAAGATGATATCGGGTGCAAAACTGTCATGATCCTGGGTTTTGGATTTGATTCAGATACGGTCAGAAACACAAGTGAATGATTTCTGTGTTTGGAAGTAAAATTTCTAAAGGTCCACGCACCAACGCTGCTACATCCAGCTGAGCTCCCCCTGTTTGTGCGCACATTTTGTATCCTGAAACAAACAGAGCCTACACCCTCTCCTATGCCTCAAAGGTAACACTAGAGCACTCCTTTGTTGCGAGACTTGCAGAAAGCCCCACAATTTATGCATGGCGTAAAATACATTTCTGATCTTTAAAAGGTCAGCTTAAGCAACAAATTAAAAAAGGCAGCAACTTCCTCATAACCCACTGTGAGTAAAGAGGGTGGAGTCCCTTTAAAAGGTGGAGGTGCTTTTGAGAGCCTTTCAGCAACCTATTCAGGAATCATCCAGAGGCAAGATCAAACCTGTTGATTTACAGGCCAAACGGTTCATACCTGTGACACATGCTGCAAGTGGGAGATTATTGCAGCGGAGCAGCTATGATCTCATGATCGCTGACTACACGTAGATCTCGTTGCAATCATCCTAGTCCTATATGGACCGAATGGGCTGCACGCTCTGTATTGGCTATGAGTCAAGGGGACTGAAAAGCTTTTGTGTAAGATAGGATGATGAGAGAATATCACACTTCATCTCTGGGTGAAGTATCGCGTGGTGATCACCACGAGCCAGAGACCAGACGATGAGGACTGTCCCTCCTGTGCCACCGTTGCTCTTTCGGCGAGCTGCAGCGACAGGGCTAGAAGGAAGTCTGGGTGTGGTGTTGCAGAGGACAGATAATTGCTACCTTAGCAGTTCTTCCTGCTATTAGAAACACATCTAAACCTGAGCTTCCCCATGTTCAGCAAGGGACTGAAGACCCACCTCTTTGTTCAGGCTTTTAGCCAACTTCCCTCTCTGATAAAAATAACTAATAGTGAGTGCGGAGTTCTTGGCAGTTTCGTAGCAAACTGGCAAAAGTTTCTACTTGTTTTTCTTTCAAAGCTGAAGTGCTTCAGCAGTTCACAAGATGTTTGTTTCTCAAATCAGGGAATGGCACTTCTTTTTAATTGAACCTTTGTGAGTACCTCAGATACTTGGAATAAATAAAAAAACGAGTAAAAGAAGAAAGAGTAATGCTACTCTTTGTGTTGAGGAATGCCATTGATGCCCTAGACTGCTTTCACCACGGTGATGCCTGTCTGCCTGTTGCCTGTTGCTGTACCCCTTTCAACATAGCTATACCACTGATCCTGCAGCAAGTCTAGGACTCTCTTTCCGTATCAACCTGGTACAGGTCTTTGCTCTTAAATACAGATAAATTAGTTGTGCTATTTTCTTACACGAATTTGATTGTCGGTCAAAATGGTGACATCCGTGTCTGCCCAGGACTAACACTTTCCTTAGCAAGAATTGTTACGTGGAGGGAGGGAGAGGAAGGAACACATTTTTGAGTTTTCTTCATTTTAATGAAACAACAAACTCTGGAGAAAGGTTTATATGCATGTTCCCACACCTCCACACATGTTTGGTTTATGTAGACAGCATGTTGTAATCAGCATCTCTTCTACTCCTCCTCCCCCATCCTTTCTCTGCAAAGTGATCAGAGGAGTATCTGCATTTCTAATTCTTCAGTATCCGGTTTCATTCACAAAAGTATCGATTCTTTCATGCAGGGAGGCTGATTCGAAGATACTTATGCAGCCTGTTTGCACTGGGCCGGATGTTCAGCACACTTAGTTTCAAGCACTGTTATTTTGGCAATAAAATCCTACTTTGGATAAGGAGTTGCAGCTCACAATGACCAGAACTGCAGTTGCACCTTGGTATTAAAAGGCCCTTTTTTCTTGGTGACCATCCACATAACTGAAAATGAGGTATATCTTTCTTTATGAGGGTGACTCTATATTATTGTATGAGAGTAATCTCCTTGAAATCTTTTCCAATATCTGCTTGATTATAATGTTCTTTTTAAACAAACTAGCAAGCCTGTCAGAAATGGTACTTATTGCAGGGCAAGAGGCTTTTGACCTTCTGTGTAATTATTCCCAGCTCACCCTTGGAAGTCTGCATTACTCTGAGCTGAATTTGAGGCATTGTGTGGTGCAAAAAGGAACTGAATTGTATCCATTAGTAAATTTGAACTGGAACACACAGTAAATGTCAAGACTCTTAATTGCGCTTTCTATAATGGCTTCCAAGCTTACTAAGGAACAATCAAAAGCTATTAGTTATGGCTAGGTAAACATTTTAAGGATTTTTTTTTTGCCAGAAGACCCTTTACTTCTGTTTGATGAGTCCTTGTACATGACTTAATGTAAAATTATGAAAGAGTAGATGTGTTTGTGATAAAATTATTGTGGGGAGTTTTACGAGAACATTCAGGCCTAAATACTCATGGTTTCAAAGTTTTAACTGTAAAGCTTTCTTCATTGGTCTATATTACAGCGAAGTCTCTTTTTATGCTAAAGTATCTGAGATGCATTCTTACCTACCAGTATACCTTCTGTGCCAGACTTTCTCCTGTTAGGTGTTATCTCTTCCCTGCTCAGCAGTATGAAGTTGACCATGGAAGTTATCTTCCTTTTTATGTGAAATCAGCGATAGAGATTCTGCTGGGTTTTTTTCTAGAGTAACATTTTTTTCCAAAGCTATACAGCAGTCTTGCAAAAGATCTGGTCAGGAACAACAATAATGAAAATTTCTTCCTTTGGAAATCTCTTACCCAACATTTGACCGAAAGCTAGGCAGAGGGCAAAGGCTGTAGCTGCTTGCAACAGCTCCTCAAAAGCCAGTGTTATCTGACCGACAGTAACACATCGTTACCCAAGACTAAGAATCTGTTCAAAGACGAAGATAAGTAGTTGGCTGCTGCAGTAAGATTGGTTAAGATACAATGCTTCTGTAGCTAGCAGCACAAAAGGGAACAATGTGCTTAGCATCAGATCTAGGTCAGATCTCGGCTCGCATAACCACAGATGCATTTAAGTTGCACAGAGTGGAAGCAGCTTTCAGCAGAAGAAAGACTTGAAGTAAGTCCAGAGCAAGACTTGAAATCTTATCAGTGAAGCCCTAGTTCTGCCACCATTACCCACAATCTCACTTAGATACTCAGAAAAAGTGCATATGGGGCTATGTCCCATGGCACTTCAGGTAACTTCTGAATTCTGATACATAGCAATAAGCATCAGCAAAAAAAAAAAAAAACAAACCTGAAGTAACTCATGAAGCACCAGTAAGCAAATTTGTAAATCGCTTGTTGACAAGTAGCTAAACAACTTGAGAGGTATTGGTCACTGTTACATCTGGACACCAACGTACAGGGTCAGACAGTGAAAACTTGATCTGTAGTCCCTGTACTTAGTGTGTCCTGTGTCCCTGGAGATATAGGGACACAAAAGGAGACACAAGGTACAGGGAAGTAGATGGAATTTAGACTGCCTTAATCTAGGCTCAAGTGCTTTAAAGTCCACCATCCTAAAAATTTCTTCATTCACTGTTATTAACAACAGCTACCTCTTATTAACCATGAAATGAATTTATGCTGATTAACCCTTAGAAAATTATGCAGACTTTAGTAGAAGTGTAAAATCATTAAGAGATAGTTGCTTGCAACCGGCTCCTTTTTTCCCCAAATGGAAGCATCTGTTAAAGCTATACAGTCCATCTACCCAGGGACTGCAAAATTAGAGACATTGTTGTCTCCAGAGACTATGTGTGAGAACAAGGGTGCTCTTAAGAATGCAGTGAAAGAGAAATTAGAAACTTTCTAGGAAGAAATCCAGAAAGCAAGTTCTTCACAAGTGGTTTTCAAAAAGATTACCCGAGATAAAATGTCAAAAGCATCTGACAGTCAACAAGAAACTTATTTTTTACATCTTGATTTTCATATCGTCTCAAATAATAGTGTCATAGGAAACTGGAACCTGTACTCAAGAGGAAGTCATTGTAAGAAATATTAGTAAAAAAGATGTTACTACTGCTCTTTGTCATATAGTTTTTTCACAAAATTAATTCAGGTTGTGGGTTTATTGATATGAAGAGGTAAACTTTAAGTAGAGAGGAGGAAGGATGAAAGGTAACCACAGTAAAGGAGAAGGGATAACTACCTCTATGCCGCTAGAAAAGTGAGAAGACGGAGATAAACAGAAGCAGTGTGAGATGATGCCAGTGATGACCTATTTCTTTTTCCAAAGAGCAACATTGCCCCATTAATACTTCTGCCAGTGCCCTATCTACATGCAAACAAACTGTCCCAGTGCTATGCAACACAGCTTGCTTGTCTCTTATGAGGAGGTACTGCATTAGAGTGGGATTCGCCTGCCCTATCTCAGGTAGCTGGGCTGCTTCAGGCACCCAAATATTTGTCATTGGGTCATCTCATCCCCACGCTACACCACTCTCCTGGCTTTATGTCCAGTAAGTGGCTAAATTCAGGTGCTTGAAAATCCTCACACATCCATGGCAGCATTTGCAGCACGCACATCCATGACAACATATGTCTCTAAGCCCGTAGTAAAACTTATTACTACCCAGAAACCATTATGCTATTGATGGGCAAATGAGGACAAATGGGCAGCCTGAAAACAATGCAGCAGGACAGTGTGAAAAGCATCAAGGCCAAACAGGATCTCCCTGACCTTTAGGCAACTGGGGAGGAGTGAGACAGCAGATCTGCTGAGAGCAGGGTCCTTTTCGTGGGTCCTTGAGACTTCATGAGCACGGACTAGCCAGGAGGCACTAGTGGGAGATGAGGGTGGTTTTAGCTTTAGGCCAGTGTCTGGTCTAACGCAGGTCTCAAAGCCAGAGTCAGAATGAATGAGACGAGGGACAGGAGGCTTTTTGGTAAGCGTGTAACACTGGCACCCTACTGCTCTTTGGGCATCTGTCTCACGTGATCTCAGCTAGTACCATGTGTGTTGAGCCATACCTCAAAACTATCCATTATTTTGGGGTTTTGTACTTTCTCAGTAGTAGCCAATGCCTGTCTTCCTTGTCCCTGACTCCAGACCTGCTTGAAGCACGTCTAAACCCTTTCTGAGAAGCCACGTGGGGAGCATTCACAGACACTGCAACACAATGCCCTGTACTGTTGTATTGTTGGAGTGGCCTCTGGCCTGAGCTAGCGTTCTACCAAACAACACCCAAGCATTCTGAAGGAGTTAGCATGGCCCAGAGATCCTTCCCAGCGGGCAGCTGGATGCTGCTATCCTATTTTGGGGACTAAGAGAGCTGAACTGTGTAGACATGAATTGTCCCATGCCAGCTGGCATTGGAGCTAGAAAATGGCCTCAGGGTTTTTTTTTAAATATACTAGCCATTAGGCAGTAGGGCAGCTCCTCTGTTCTTGCAGCTTGGTGACCCAGGCCTTCTGCATCTGGTTCGTCCACATGTCTTTTAAGAACTTGAAGCAGTTTCTGTTTTATCCCACTTTATTGAAAGCTAGGGGCCTGCTAAGGGCTTGGAGTCAGTGATTTAAGACATAGTAAGACATGCATGAAAGGGCTTACACAGCTATGAAGGAAGACCACAGAGCTGAGAGGTTTTGTTTCCTTTTCCTGTGCAATTTGGAATTAAACTCATTAGCTGCTTGTGGTGGGCAGAGAGCTGTTCACAGCTATCCACAAGCTGGGTGAGGTACAACTTGTCAGCAAGTGGTTATGGGCAGGAGAAGTGATAAGACGTTTAAGTCTCAATTCGTTTATCTAAACCCGTGTATCTAGTATAATCAGAGATGTCCTAGAGCATCACACCTGGCCTCGGCTGCCTCTCCATGAGGACAAGGGTCACGCACAGGCCAGGTTTCATAGCTGCCAATTCCATGCGGGCCGTCTACTTGCCTACGTTTAAAGTACTGACTTGAAACTTGCGGGAATAGCTGGAAAGTCTGCTGTCCTAACTGAGAAAGCCACTGAGGATGAAGACCTTGATGTCTGGATGGTTGACAGTGGGTGTACGGAAGAATTAAGTGGCTCCTGCAGGCAATTGTGTTGCAGCTATGTGCAAGCATCTAACTGGGAGAGATGTCTACCTGTACTTTGGATGCATAGCTTAGGGCAGACAAATTGCAGTGAAGGAGTCTAATAAATTGCTTTGTCACAAGCATAACCAAAGCAGTAATGTGCTCTCATTTGGTGGAGGCAATAAAGTTCTATGGAAACCAGCCAGTATGATTTAGCACTGGCTTTAGAAGTTCCTTAATGTTATTTGCTAATGGTGCAATTGTACTTTTGGAAGGCCTTTAGAGGGAAGAGCAATCACACTGTCTTGCAAAGAGGCTAAAAAACAAACAGATTCATAAATGACTCAGTGAAGAACTCAAAAATGGCCAGACTAAACAGCCCTCGTGGCCATCTGCTCTCCTCCTTCCCAGTGGAAGTGTAGGAGGGTAGATCAGGCAGACAGTGATACTTCCTTCAGAGTTTAAAAGCCTAGGCTAAGGCTTCCCACTGGTTTCCCTATACTGGTGTCTAAAATTAATTTAGTGTCAGCGTCAGTCCAGCTCTCTCTAAACCAAATTGAAGTAACTGTATACTATTATATGGCAAACACAGAAGATCTTCAAACATGTCATGTTTTTTTTCCTGTAAACAATTGGAATAGAAAGTGACTGGTAATTAGTTGAGCACTGTGTCATTGGTTTTGAATTCACTCTGCTACCTGGGTGAGCTTATAAATAAGAAAAGAAGCTATAAAAACAAATAGGTCCTATTCACATACGCAAGGCAATCCCAGAGGATACTGCTAAATGAAACAGAGAGCTAAATAATTTAAAAAGCTGGATTTTATTTATGTGGGCATAGCAGGATAACAAGGTGGAGAATGTATTGTGCTGATTCTCAAAATTGCATCACAGGAGCAATAATCACTTTTAATTATTTTCCTCTGTAGTCAGCTTAGATCAATATCAACTTCTCTGTTTGTTTTATTTGAATCCTATTATTTTTCTTTTTTTTTGAGGGAGGACGTTGCGTGACTGTGCAGGTACTGGAACGGAGAAGAGATCTTAAGGGTTTGGCAGGTGAAAGCTGAATGCCTGTTGGAAGTGACACGTATGCACCTCCCCCCGCAGCGTTTCTGAAATAAAGAAGAGATTTGCAGTGTATATGTTTTTGACAGGACAACAAAAAATAAGACCTGAATAAATGAATCTGTGACTTGTTTCCACCTGCAAAGGGGGCCTCCCCAGACTGAGCAAACTGGAAGTGACTCATAATCACAACCAAGGAATAATAAAGTTCTTATAAGAATTGCCTATCTAATCATCAGGGATCTGGACTTGACAACCCAGGCCTGCATTCCTAAAATAGGTTTTATAAGCCAATGTCAAGAGTGTGAAAAAGAGAACCACCTAAAAGATATTTTAGCGTGGGCCTCCTCTTTGTCCCCATTAACTAATTCCACGTTGCAATCTGGTGGCAGCATGCAATAGACCAGAAAATTCTGCTGTATGCCTCCTTTTCCTAAGTATTGAGGGCGTTTAACTGGAAGACCAGGTTCTCCTCCCAGGGACATGCTTAGCATCCCATTCATGTAAGTGACTTTGATTCAGCTCCACAAATTACAAACAAAAGGGCAGAGAAGTCTAAGACAGGAGAGGGATGAACTTTAGGTGCATCTGATCCAAAAGCCAAACAAACAAAAACCTCACGCTTGCTCAGCCTAACCTTACTGAGCTCACTAGACTTGCTGAACTGATTTGCTGTTTGACCTGAGAGTTGCCTTGGTGCCCGCATGCCCGGGCATGCCCCAAAACCCTGGTCTGAGTAGTTTTGGGGCTTAGCTCCAGCCTACAACATGCTGAGATTCAGAGTTTGACAGAGCAAAATGGCCTAATCCAGAGGTTTCAAGGGGCGCTGCCACATACAAATCTAAGACGTGTGTTGCAGACAGGAGGTACTCATTTTCACACCACCTAGATGAGCATTTACAAGTCTGGTGGAATGAATCCTAGAACCTGGTGCCTACAACTGAAGCGTTCAAGAACTACGCTTGGAAGCATCATCTAGGACCTCAGCTGGATCTGTCACGTTGAGCCACTATAAATTAATTATTTTATTTACAATAGGAATATGCGTATAGAAAATGTAAATTTTAAACAGCTGGGACATACTGGCAATTTATTCAGACAGCTGCAAGCAAATGAAAAAAAAAGTGAAGACTTACTTACTTTCTGCTCTATTAAAATAAATTAGCTGTACTACGTGGAGATGTCCTGTTTTGCAACACTGTATGCAAAATGCTCTTTCTTATATAGGACTTCTGGTTGGAGAACAAGTGCAACAGGAAAAACAGCAATGTAAACAATTCCATTTAACTACATTTATCTGGGCAAACACACAGAAAAGTCTGGACAAGCTTTGGCTCTCAGAGAGGTTCTCAAGCTGAGGGCCAGAGCGCCAAGATTTCATCACTCTTATGCTGAAAGAGTTGCTGCTGTGTCGAAAAAAGTTAGAAACCAGCATCCAAATATTGAAGATGAATTTGTACTTAATACTATAGTCCTCCATCGGCAAAGAGAGAATGAACTGGGTGATGTAATAACTATTTTCCACCTCAAAGTTCTACTAAGCTGTATATTTTCTTTGTTAATTATTGTGATTTATTTTAACGACTTGAAGAGTGCCTCAAGCTTTGGCAGAGAAGTGCCTTTTGTTAATAGCAGTATTATTAATTATAATAATTGCGTTGTTCAATAAATGTTTTTTGCTATGGTATATTTTGCTGTTCCTCCATGAAATTTCCAGCAGTTCCTATTTTAAACTTGGTGAGAAATTGCTAGAGACTATGTCTTTTCCCAACATTCTGTGAAGACCTGAATGGGCAGTAGCACAAAAAATGGAAGTCAAATTTTGTTTCAGAACTTGACATCTTCTCAAAATGCAGGATGTCTGCTACTCGGGAAGTTCATTTTTTGTTTGTTTTCAAAATAGAGTTCGGAATCAGATCTAACTTCAATTCAGATTTTTGGAAATGTCTTGCAAACTGAAAATTCCGGGAGAATAATTAAATAAATACATAACTAATTAACTAAATAAAAAAGCTGTCAGGAAGTTTGGGGTTTTCCTTACAGTACTTTTACCTCCTCATGGGATCAAGTATGGACAAATGCAGAAGTGTTGTTATAGCCTCCTCAAATAGGTAAGATACAACTTTAGAGACTGAGTCTTGTTATACTGAGCTAAAGGATGAAAGAATACCAGTCTGAAAACAGCCACACAGTCTTAAGTATCTGCAATGACAATTAGGTGAGAGAGCAGGAAGGACTGTCGTAAATACTGTGGTAGATAAGGGATGCCCCATGCAAGCATCCAAAATCTAGTGGCAGTGCAAGTTCCTTTGTACAGCTCTGGTAATATAGCTTAGAGCTTTTGATTGTGGATAGATATTTGCCAGACAAGATTTAAAGGAAGTAAATTAAATTAATATCAAAACTATTAAAGAGGAAGTGCAAATTTAATAACTCCCTTCTTCTGTTTTATCATGTGAAATAGAAGGAAGCAGAGACTGTGCCATGATTCTGCATTATCCTTATGGGTAATCATAAGAAACACAAATTAACAGAGCAATAATTATTCTGTTTCACTACTGAATTGTAATATAGGAATTAATGGAACTTGTGCCTTATATGCCTATTATGGTGCGATTTGTAACACAACTCAGAAAACCCCTAGAAAAGATACCATTCGAAGGGAAAAGTATTCTGATCTGAGACAATAGGTTCAAAGGCAAGAAAATAAATATTTGTGAAAGGAAGAATCCCTGTCAGATATGACCGCTATATGCAGCTAATGAAGCTGTGACGAATGAATGAAAGATGTTGGATGTGCTCAACGGTTGTTTTTCTTCTGTACTTGAAGAGAGGCTGGAAGCTGTGTCCATTACATACAATGTTGTGGATGGAACAGAGGAGTTACCATCTGTAACTGCAGAGGAGGGAAGGCAACATCTGCTGGAGAACTTGCATCTAAAAATCATAAGGAAATTAGCCAAGATCTTTGAAGGCCCACAGTAAATTTTTAGCACAGCTTGCAAACCGAAGGAATTCCTGAGGATTTCAAAACTCTTGGTACTGGTCTGGTGTTTGAAATGATGAAAGGAATGACACAGGTAGCTATCAGATAATTATTCTGACAGTGATGGTTAGAAAATACAGGGCCATGGGTTTTGGACTGCAGAACAAAGAGTTAGAAGCTGTAAGTATTTTGGTTGGAAGGTAGGTTTTATTTGTTGTCTTTTGTTCTGAAGCTGGCAGACAATGGTAACTATGCTGATGTCACATACTTGGATTTCTCCAAGGCATTTGACATTCTATCCATTACATTTTGACTAAGAAACATGAATTATACAAAATTAATGCAGCATAACACATAACAAGCATGTCATAAGGTGGTTCCTGGAGAAATCTCAAGCAGTTACTACAAAGAAAGAACAGATCTGTTTCCAGTACTGACTCTTAAGCTGGCACTGTTCAGTATTTTCATTAACATCAATGACCATACAAAGTGTTTTCAGGTAGGGTTCTTAGGCAACACAAAGTTTGTTGGGTAAAAATATAGAAGGAAGCACAATACAGCAGCATCAATATAATTGCCTGCTTAAACAGTCACAATCCCATAACATGTGTTTCAGTACAGAGATGCATGAGACGATACTTCTAGAGACAAAGACACAAAGAAACAATTCCTTCCACGGGAAGGTGGGTTTCACCCGGGATATACTCTGCCTTGTGTAAGACTCTTAACAGAGCCATGTGTTCTGACCAGTGTTTGTTAACTCTTTGATTATGTCTTTAACTATTTAGCCTTTTAGTCTTATACTACCAACTTAGATGCAATCAGGGGCCGTAGTTGGAGGGTATGAAGTTAGGTGAGATTTATCTTGACGATTCTGCATGGAAAAAGTGGCTACAAGAAAGACTTAATCTTTATCTTTGAAAAATTGGATTTCAGAATAGAATCATAGAATCAAAGAATCATTAAGGTTGGAAAAGACCTCTAAGATCATCGAGTCCAACCATCAACCCAACACCACCATGCCCACTAAACCATGTCCCTAAGTGCCTCATCTACACGGCTTTTAAATACTTCTAGTGTTGGTGACTTTTAGTAATTTAGAAATTTTTAGTTCTTTCAGTAAAGAATAGTGCAGTGGCAAAATAGCACCTGTGATCCTGGCATATAAAAAGGACAATAACCCATAAAGACTGGGAAACGGCTGTCCACACAGCTTTGACAAGGCTGCTACTGTGATACCAAGCCTGCTCTGATGTCCACTGTTTCAAGACGAATGTGGAAATACCAGTGTGCCTATAAATGGGACCTAAGGGTTGGAAGACAAATGTTTCCTAAGGGTTAAGATGTACAGTTTTCTAAATTCACTGAAGAGAAGTCATTCATCCCATATGCTAGTGTGTATGATGAGACCTGATAGTGGGATGCTTTCCAATCCTGTTGTCAAAGGCTTAATGGACGTAATGGCTTGAAGTTCAATTTAGACAAACTCGGCCTTGACATCAGTTGCATTTTCCTAGCTGTAAGGTTAGTTAAGGACTTGAAAAGCTTAACTGGGATGGTAGTGGATTTAAACTCTCTTAAATATGGTTAGAAATATTGCTAAGGATGTGCTGTAATCCAGAAGCTGGATTAAAGAGTGAGGGTTATTCTGGTGACTTCCTGAGGTGCTGGAATCAACAGATCTGTGGACTGTGGTTTTTTATCTCTCTCCTTTATGATCCATGGTGAAAACATGAAACTAGACATTTAGCTCAACATGCTTGTAACGTTCACATTTTGACAGAGACTTGGAGTGTGTCTCATATGTCTCGTCTTCGGTAGGTTGCTGGGGAGGATTTCCCACTCTTTCTTTATGTTCAATGTCCCGGTATGTTTTTTTCCTCCCTCTGAATCATTGCAGGTTTGTCCCGGCTGGAGGAAGGGCTGCCCGTCAATGTTCTCAGGGGGAGCATATGCAAGCTTGGTCTCTTCTGTTTGCATGCTCAGGAGTCAACTGGTCACCAGATTTGATTCGGTGCAGACCAGTAGAGCTTTCCTATTCTCTACCTGTGGCATTTATAACCCTGCTTGATTCATGCCTAGCACATTTTATTTTCCCTTCATTTGGGACAGGACATGAGGACTACGGTCTTTAATAAAAACAACTTGAACAAAATCGCCAACAAATTAATGCCATCATTCTGTAATCATCTGCCATGTTGTCTGCCAGCTACTTCGAATTAAGAATATTTCATAGTCAACAAATTATGATGAACTACAGTGCACAGCTGCACTCTGACTCTAATATAAGCCTGTTCCGCTATGCTGCTTCAGCCATGCAAAATTGAATAAGGAACAGAGATCCACACGTGGTGGTGGGGAAATAAGTGAATTAATTCATGTTGTAATTTAGATGGCAAAATCTTCAATGTACTAGCGCTGGAGTCCTCTGAATATCACTTTCGTAAACATACACTGCCATTATGAGTGATTTTTGGCTTGCCAGTGTTTTGTGAGGTAATGGTCTGCGTAATGGTTACACATGAGCAATCATGATAAAAGAAAACACTTAATATGTTATCTTACATTGCCCACAATCTATGGCTGAACATTAGCTCATCTCATCCAATCTGATGCACCTGGGACTCCGAATTACTATTGGAATGAGCTTGAGTGAGTAATTTGGAAACCCCCAAAAATCTGCTCTCTGAACTCATACTGTACTCTGAATTCTCTCCTCCTGGGTATCCATTGCATTGTCCAAACTTGATACACTTTAACTGTTATTAGCGAATGGAACAGATCTTAAATTGAGAAGAGTGTTTGCGCAAAGTGAAGATCAAGAGATTTAATACAGGTGTCTTCCGGCTATCACAAAATATTTACTGCAATTTAGGTAATGTTGGGCAAGAAGCTGGCAGCAGTGAAAAAGCCAGCAAGGCCAGCTCCACCTGACTGAATTTCTGAAGTAATGGATTTATTTATTTATTTATTTGTTTTAAATCTGGGCTTGGGACGTGAAAGAGCGCAGCTCTGCTGAAGGCAGCTGAGCTCCTGCAGGCTGTGTCAGCAGAGGAGCTGGTCAAAGGACAGTAGGGACGGTCCTTCTGAGAGCCACCAGCTGCTGCTCGGGTAACAAGTCCCGCTGCTGCGAGGTGCTCTGAGCACGACAGTAAAGCAGGGACAGGCTTTGTGTTAAAGCTGGCAGGTTCCATACATGTGTGGAACAACTTTCTGTAATGGCAGCTTGTTAAGTTTTATTTTTCATAAACTGTAAACTAAACTCACTTCAATTGCATTGTTTTTCTTTGATTATTTATTAATTGAGTCATGTCCACCTGCTGGACCGTTTTGCCTAATATTGACATCAGGACGACACATCTATAATTATCCAAGCCACTCCATTTTGAAGTGTTGGCAGAGTGCTTGGGTAGGTGGGGGAGCATGTTATTAATTCTGTTGCTGTTAAAATGTGGCAAATGTTTCAGATTGCTCCTCAACTTTTCGTTTTACTACTCTGTTGTTCAAGAGATCTACGTCTGTAAATTAAGAAATGCCATTTGTTAGGTTTCTTAATTACTGATATGGTAGAAAGCATTTCATCCTCAGAGGGTGGTATGATGATATAATGGAAGAAGAGGATTTAATGACTTACGCTGGTTTTTTGTGCATTATGAATAAGTTAAAGTAAGATGTTCAGACACTTCTATAAGGTATAGTTGTTCCAAATCTATTGGAAAGCCAGAGATCTTAAACATTTACTTCCCCTTTATTTCTATTCTGTATTCTCAGTGGTTATCCAGGGTGTGGGGATATCAGCAGTCCAAAAGATAACATGTCAGCATTAGATGTTGAGTGAGGATGTACAAGGAATGCTCTGGAGTGATGGTAGATCATCTCAGGGCATTTTTAGAAAGAGTTAAAATTAATTTGTATTTCAACTTCAGTTTTCCAAAATGGCTGGGTTATAGCTACAATACTTAACACCTCTTATGTATCATTACCAGTCATTAGCAAATGTCACCTGTCATGTTTTCCCGTTCCCGCATTACGACGTGCATTTCTGCTTCTCGATGACTGCGAATTGCCCCTGTTCGATTTTGAACTGTTGAGGCAGCTGGTGGGAACATCCAAGATGTCAATTATCTCGTATGTTTGGCAGATGGACAAGACTTTTTCCAGAAGACCTTTCTGACAGACTCTTACTGAAGCTGTCATATCCCCCACCTGACCCTCATCCTTACTACATTTGCTTCCGTCAGAGAAGACTTTGCTATGTATTTTCGTAATTACTTTCCACAACTTATCATATAACTCATATTCTTAGCGATGAACTGTGAAATGTAACAGATGGGATTGCAAACCCCCCAAATACCAGGAAGTAGACATTTTCCATGGTTGCTATATTATAATGCAGGGATGTTAGTGACATGTGAAATTGCTTGAGACTTGTAAATCTTTCAAGAACACCTGCAAAAAGGGTGCTGACTTTTTGTTTAAAAAGTAACATGAATCTCTGCAACTGTTACCCATATTGGGCTGTAAATTCAACCCTTTGATTTTAAAAAATGACCTTAGGGAGAACTGACCATCAGAAAAGTTCTGAGACATGTAGAGCACAAAATTGAAACAAAAAAAGTCTAAAATAAAAGTCACTGATTGTTCTGCATTGTTTTCCACACCCAGTGAGAAGAAACAATCAAGTCCTGCCACTTTTGGTTATTATACCTGTGCTTGCAGAGGTGCCAGTTTTGTACCTTTCCTTCGGGCATGTCCTGGTAATGATGAGCGTGATTAACGGCACAGAAATTTCACCTTTTTGAAAAGCCTTGAGGTCACCGCAAGCTCTCCTTTGCACCAAATATTACTGGTGTGCACAGCATCTATCCTGCACTTAACTGTATGTGAAATATTCTAGGCATCGAGAGAGTACATACATTTGAGACTAATTTTAAAAACTCATTAGAATAATATCCAATTCCTATTTTTAAAAGGAATGTTTACCTGAGGCTCCTGGCCAAATTCCAATCCCACTAATTATGTTTTACTGAAATAAATTATCACCTGCAGTTTTACTTTGACAGAGTATAGTTTTTTGGTTCTTGCTCTATTTGGGTAAGTAGCATTGCTTTGAGGTGTTAGCCCTTGCTATATTTCGCTGATAGGTATAAATCAGGGATGATTTTGCAGGGGAATACAGACCAGGATGCTTCAGACCTTGGTCACATCTGGATGGGGTATTCAGGCTGTTTTGCAGGTGGGCAGACAGAACAGGTCCCCATAGGACTGACTCTGGCCACAGTGACTGGTGTATTCAGCAGGTTAAGGTCCCAGTCCCAAATCGTACCCCACTCAGCAGATTCTTGGGCGTATATAATTTCTGCTTAGGACCTGGTCCTGATGATAATTAAGTGTGGAATCAATTCTATCTACATGCTTTCTCCTGTTAACTAAATGGAATTAATCGCATGAATGAAGTTATGTCTGGGTTTGAAGTATGGGCTTCTATGTTTCTAAAGTGACTTGGGATGCATTTTTTGTGCTTCCGTTTTTTAGTGTAACTAGTGTAAAAATCATGCTTCTTCAGCAATACTTTAATGCCTCTTACAAGTAGTCTGTTCTGATTTTTTCTATTGCAGAAAAGAGTTTTTATTATGATTTCTGAAGACCAGACCTAAACGTATATTTAATTTCACTTACAAGTTCCCAAACACTATAAAACTGTAGAAAATTCACTAAGAAAATATTTATATTCACATACTGGCTGTATAACACAAATATTTTGTCACCATTAACATTCCATGGCAGCTTAAAAATGAAAATGCATACAATATATTTATTTCCAAAGTGCTGAATATATACCTTTTCAAAATATTTTCAAAGACATTATAATTATTAGGATGAATCAAGAATTTCTTTGCCTTTTGGGTTAGCCAGAACCGCTATATTTATTCTCTCTTGCTTATACCGGTAATCAAATTTTTGGCTGTTCTCCAGCAATGTTCACTAGCCTGAAGAGAGAGCAGTGAACAGGACAGCAGAAAACTGGCATCATGGAGTATTTCTGCTTGAGGGGTTGTTAAACACCAGCTTTCAGCTTATGGCCAGATAGGACTGTGAGCCAACCCAGAAGCTCTGCAGGCCTCTCAGCATAGCTCTGGGCATCATCTAATACAGCTTATGCTAACTATGACCCAGTGTTGTGCTAATATGGCTCCTATAATGTGTGAACTCGGAGGCTGTTTCTCACCAGCTTAGAGCAGAGTACAGCCATTCTTTCTGCATCCACCTGGAGAGAAACCCCTCCAGACCTCCCATAGCCAAAAGGGAGCTTTTATTCATTTCTCCCAAAACGTCTCCTTTGCCATAACTTTCAAATGCAACAATAATATACGTAACGCCTGCACCGAAGCAGTTGTAAGTTAGGGTTTGGCACATGGACTGGGTGTCAGGACATGTGGGCTTTGCCGCTGCCCTCCTGATGGTCCCGGGCAAACTGTGCCTCATTTTGTGCCTTGTGCTTCTTTGGCTTTGCACTGAAGCTAATTACACTTCGTGTTTGTTCTCATCTCTGAGATCTAGTCTTCTGCCAACAATTCATATAGTGTGGTGATGAGTGTGAGGAAGTCCTTGGACAGCCAACACTGGGGCACTTTCCCCTCCCACCCTTGTGCCTGTGAAGGAGATCCTCTCTGTGCCGCAGCCATGTCTCTGCTCCCTCCGATGAGCTGAGTGTGATTGATTGTTGCCCAAAACAAACCCAAACCGCCTGCTGAGAACTGGCTATTTTCCATAATCTGCAGCCCAATAGTCAGAATCTAGTTACAGTTAGGGGTAGGATAAAAGCATCCTAAACTCTGTTTAGGTTAGGTCATTATTTCCCAAACCCTGGTTTGATCCGAGATGAAAGTTCAGCTTGCCTGCTTTCCACAACTGCCTAATACTGTATGTGCTTAAGTTTGCTAGATTCCTCCCTAATTAACCTGAAAGGTCCCCAGGCATTTAGGTTTAGCCACCCACATGTGGTCAGGAGCATCTGTTCCTGGTGAATTACTTCTATCTGTAGGAAAACAGACACCTGAATGCTGTTGGTATTCCCTGGAAAAGTCTCCAGGCTCGCTTAAGGTAAAAACTACAGTCATTAGCAAGGGTCATTCTTGCTGTTTTGTATACGTCAGGTAGTTTCACCTCTTTCCAAGACTTCTTCCTCCTGTTTACAAGGAGGGGGAGATTTCAGTTTTTAAGCATTAAAGAGGATTTAGGCTTATCAAGTAAGATCCCTAAGCTTGCAGACAGCATGCTTGCTGAGCCCAGTATCTGGTTTTCCACTTCTGCACTGAAGCCAGGTCACTGCAAAACCAGGCATCCAAGAGTCTTGGAGCTGTGAAAGCGGTTATGTCAGAGCCTACTTCTAGTCTAGGGACTCAGCTGAAGCTGCTAGAAATTTGTTCTTGAATTTTTAGGAGTTATTTTTCCTTTCCAAGCAAGACTTTGTTCTTCATCCAATATCTTATGTGACAAGCACACGCATCCAAGGGACTTGGAGTGGAGCTCTGGCTCTGCAGCACATATGTTGTTTGCAGACATACAGAGAGCCATTCTTACCAAAGCACTCTGAGCAGGGGTATCAGGGTTCACCACAAGTGATGCCATCACTGTGCTGCTGCTGCTGATAGTATTGTCCTCTTTCTTCCTGGAGTCTTAGGAAAAAATCACTGCAGCAAAAAACTGTCACAATCAACAAAGAAGGCAGAGAAGCTCTGAAGGATACAAGTACAAAAGTAATAAACTTCAGGCAACTCTCAGTCATCTGCACATGTTGTGTCCAGATTGAGGATTATGTGGGTCAGGACCACAGGGTCATATAAGCTGATTCAAGGTCAAGTCTGCTTTAGTAGCTCAGTATCGGCAATCCCTGAATACGAATATGCTACTTCTTAGGCACAGCTCATATTCAGAAGCATCGTAGCCACTTCAGTGTGTCCTACAGTCCAAACTAACAAAACAAAAAGTAGAACCAGCTCAGCTGCCCCTGCTTTGTATCCTTGGGATCCAAACAAGTACAAAATATGATGCGTGCTACACAACCAGCTCAGACCTAGCAGGGTTTATTAGCCTTGCATGACCTGAGTTACCTCTGTATACTCACATTATTCTGTAGCCAGTTTAAGAACCTGTCCTGGTCCTCAGCGTGCTGGAAAAAATGGATACAGAGGCACCAGAGAGGTTCTCCAGCAGCTCTCTTGGGTTGTGCTAGTGCTTTGGCTAGTGCTCGTATATCCTGATGAACCCAAGCCAATAGAGTTTGGCTGGACATTAGTACCATGTATTCAATAACTCAGGCACTGGATTATCCAAGTTCTTCTTTCATCCTCAGTAGCCCAGATAATGAGGAGCTGCTGGTGCAATTCTTACAAAATCACGTTTGAGATGATCTTCAGATTGATGTTCCTACGGCTGTTATACATCATGTTAAAAATATAAACCATAACTTAAAGAGCAACTGTTCCCAGGACAGGCTGAGACTTGCAGCTTCACACCAGAGGGAGCCATTTGTGGACTGCCTTTGTTTGGAGCGTGCCCCAACTCTGGATTTCTGACAGCAAGAAAGATTACCGGGTCCTCAGAGCCATTTAAAAGCAGACTGAAAAAAAAAAATCTTAATTTGCAGTCTCACAGTTGGAAAGCCCTCAGCTGACTTCTTCAGGGTAATTTTCTTTCTTTCTTTCTTTCTTTCTTTTTTTCATGTACATTTCTTTGAAGTGTTTTGCATGAAAGTGTTGTTGCATATTTTGGAAGTGTTATTGTCCCTGTGTGTTTTCTTCCAATGTAACTATAAATTTCTATCCAAATATGCTCAGAAGCTGTTTGCTGTCAGAACATGAAATCTACTAGTAGATAAGCATACATAAAGGTGGTTATTTCCATAGAGAAATCAAAGGCACAAAACAAATTAACAACATTCTTTGAGTTTTAAACACAGGCAGCTATATGGGTGGCAGGATAGGTGGTTTTGCTTTTTAAAGTGTATTTCCTTAAGTATGAGTTTGAGTTTAAATGTCCCCAACATGAATTTGCATCTGACTACTGATGTTCTTACCAGGTTTTTTTTATTACAGTTTACTCATGAAACTACATCTCACGTCCCAAACTGTCATAGATCATTAATTTAACTGCCTAAAAGTTAGGCAGGTAGTGTAAAGTAGGTCATTTACCTACCCTGATAGCCCATGGAGGAAGAGAAGCAGCTCTCAAGGGCCATCAACCCATACCTTAAATATGTGATATCCCATATCCCATAGCAGTCTTCAAATGGAAAGAATTGAAAGCCCTGACCTGGTGACTACAGCGAGAATGCTTGGATGAGGTGCATGACTTTTAGATGGCTAAAATTAATTATGTTAAATCCTGTCCAAAAAGCACAGAAGATATCTGACTGATACTAGGTTTACACTAGCAAGTAATTCATCACAACAGGAGCAGATCAGTGCTTCACAGCAAAGGCCTTACAACCATGCGTGCTTGAGGCTAGCTTAAGGCTGGTCCTCTGGACCAAACATCCCTACAAATCCTGTGGTTCAAAGCTGTGGGAAGGGCCAGTTGGTGGTTTTAACCTTTACGTCCCCACTTAGGGTCAGCATGCTTTGGTGTGCAGCTGGAGCAGAGATTGGAAGGAATCTAATTTATCTTCCCCCAAAACTGCCTTGCAATTGAACCAACACATGGGACGCTTGAGGAACGGGCTACCACTCCAATCCAAGATGCTCGAGTACAGCCTCAGTTTTTTATTAATGTCTGTTAACAGGGGCTGCTGTTGGTCATTAAATCTCAGTGAAATCAATGAGACTTAGCAGGGACTGAAAAGTTTCCATGGGCAGATCCCTGGCCCAGTTACAAACCCTTATAAACATATTGATAGGAGTTTTATACCAAACTGAGTCCTTATGCAAGATTGTGATCTAAAAGGGAACTTACAAGCAAATCACGGGACAAGAAATAAACCAAACAAGTTAAAGCACACAAGGTAAGGACAGTTCAAAATCTTCTTCTCTCTCTTTTAGTTTATTTTTCACTTCTCATTTCCTATGTACTCATTTATATTTAAAAAGCAATTTTTCCAATCATTTATTAAACCCAGATATTGATAAGCTGCCACTACGATAGTTTTTCTATGCAGCAATTCAAAATATATTTTCTCTTCTTATGCATTATACTGTCATACCTTTAATCCTTCTGCTTCATGATTTTTGAGAGGTTTTTTTTTTTTTTTAGAACTGTAGCAAGAAAGAAGACCAGAAGAAATAGTTCACCTCATTTAAAATAAAAAGATGAGAACTTTTGGGGGTGATACATCTGCCTGAGTTCTGGATTTCCTTTTGGACATGACACAGTTCAATTCTATATTAAGATTTTAATGAGTGGTAGTCGTAGTTACCACCTGTTATCAGGTTTTCTTACGCACACTTGGTCCATGTGATAAGTGAGTTGCTTTTTAGTCAATGTCTATATCACATGAATAGACCCCTGCAGTTACTTTGACTTGGTATACCAGTAGTTAACAGACTGAATAAAAAGGGTGAGCACTACATGAATCAAATACTGAGAAGGCAGCGGATAAACATTTGCCTCCTGCCAGCAGGAAAAGAATCCAGCTGGGAGGAGCTCAGAGTGGTATGGTAGAGGCAAGACCAATATATAAAGTAAAGTCGATCGAAAATTTTATTATGGCAATTTGCTAGTGGTTTGGAACCAACTACGCTGGTAGAATAATTGGGGAATGCACATTGAATAATATTCAATGAACTTTTGGCTCATGCTCTGTTTTTCATACTAACCCTGAGCTATTAGAAAATTTAAAGATATATGATTTAATCAGAAGTATTTCACGCATGGTTGAGAAGATAATGGTGAGATGTGGGGAAACACTGACCCACGCTACCTCCAGGCAAAGCTGGTGAGATCTTTGAAAGTTTTCTAAACAAGGCGTATGTACCTCATCACATAGTATATGTGTAAAAAAACATTGCCTAGTTTCCCTTAGTGATAAAGGCAGAGTAGATTTCTTGTTATTAATTATGTAGACATAAAAGATTTCCACAATTAATTTTGGATTTCAAAATGCATTTTTTATTAACATTCTAAAAATGTACAATTTCAGTGACCTTCCTGCACTGAAACAATTTACTGGTATTTTGTCACAGGCAGCTGGAACACTTACAAAATTTACATTTTATTTTGCATGGCGGTAGGCTGTTTTTGCAAAATAACATCAGGGCTACTTACCTAATTATTAAATTATTAAAAGCACATTTATATGAAGTCAGACAGAACATATCAGTATGTAATTGAACTCTGGTCAATATTTTGGATCACGTTCTCAGCTGCTCTAAGGCACGTGGGATACACAAGCGTATCTCTGTTTACATCACTGAGCTTGGACCTTTGTATTCTTTAGCAGTTCTGAGTCACCAGGCAGAAACCCCTCTTCTTCCCTCTGCAGAACCATGCTCCAGACTATCGACTACGTCCCAGGCATTGAAATACGTGAAATAAGTGAAAGTTGTTGAGTGATTGGTCCAATAACAGCGAAGAATGTTTTGAGAAGAAAAAGCTCAGAGCTAGAATTGCAATCATTGCAGTTACTCTATGATGGTCTTAAAGCAGATAGATTGAACTTTAATCAATCAGTATGTTTTTCCAGATGGCCATAAGTATGTGTTTTATAATCCGCGTTTTAAGCTGTGTTTGTTTCTTAACTCCTGAGGGAAGGGTGTCGTGGTTTAACCCCAGCTGGAGACTGAGCCCCACACAGCCTCTCGCTCACGCCCCCCACCCCGGTGGGGTGGAGGAGAGAATCAGAAGAGTAAAAGTGAGAAAACTAATGGGTTGCGATAAGAGCAGTTTAATTATTGAAATATAATAATAATAATAATAAAGATACAAAGCAAGTGATGCACGACGCAATTGCTCACCAGCCACAGACCG
>NW_009214889.1:117564-136855 GCF_000690835.1 Fulmarus glacialis
CATTATTCTCATACTAAATCCAAAACACAGCACTATACCAGCTACTAGGAAGAGAATTAACTCTATCCCAGCTGAAACCAGAACAAAGAGTAAATTAAGACATAACCCTGAAATCAGTTTAAAGAATACCACAAACACGAAACTCTATTTTTCTTTCCGACACGTAAATAAGATATTACTGTGATACAGTGATAGCCTGCTTCTCTCTGTTTCTCTCACAGGGACATGGACATGGATGGGTGCCTGTGAATACCATGCTGCCAGCACCTTCATTACTTATTCATAAGCAGAAAAGCCACTAGGCTGTCAGGTCTAAAGTTAATCAGCATTGCTCCAAACTTTTGCGTCTATGAGCTCGACATTAGATAATAAAATGGACAATTATCAGAGCACTGGTAGAAGCCTTGGACTCCAGGGATCTGCGCTGGCCCTCGCTCTACCACTAACCCCACTTTTGGTAAATCCTGTCTGTGCCACGGGTGGATTCCTCTGATCCGTATTTCCCACTCGGTCAACCTAGAGAGTCTTTCGAGATCCTGCGACACCTCTCCCCTCGGCCACGAGCTCATCTAGAGGCCAGCTGGGCACCTAGCGTCACTTTCCACTGGGGCAGAGCGCTTCCACGTAGTTCTTCGGTCTCGAAATCTTTGGTGATGCTGGGTTGGCCACAGAGCATCTCTGGCAGCCCAGTCCGCCTTCCTGGTCCCCGCACAGCAGATTGCTCCAGGGGGTGGATCTCGGCTGCGCGCTTCAGGATCAGGCCCCGGCAGCTGGAGCAGGCGGGCAGCAGCCCAGACCCTGCGAAATGCATGTCCCTCCCAGCAACTTCGACTACCCCCCCCCGTAGGAAGAAGCAGATCTGGAGGGATCCTCGATTGTCTAACACCAGTATTAGCAGCAGGATCAGAAATGCCCTAATTCCTAGAGTAATTTGGGGTTGTGTAACGCGGCGCACGAGCTTTGCTTTAGCACGTGCTCCGGAGCGGGAAGGAGGCAATTGGGGGAAGGGGATGAAATACGCCGTGACTTGGATGGAGGCGGTGGATTAAGGGGGATTTTGAAACAACACAAGCATTAGGTTGTAGTAGCAGCAGAGCATGCCAGAAGGTACCGCCTCCCCATCTCTGCGGGAAAAATAAGCGGAGCAAAAATCCACCGCAAAGGTGCGGGACAGCAGGAAGATTCAGAGGGCTGAGAACATGGCGTTCGAGGGTTACAAAGCCTGCAAACTCCCTTGTTACAAGGTTGAGCCTTTCAGTATTTCTACCACTAAGTGCATTATCCCCACTGGCTCCCCCACAAAACTAGTGTACTGCTTAACATTTTAATACTCAGTATCTCACTAAATGGAGGTATTTCCTTTATGCCCCACTCGCTGTGGGGAGCAAAAGACTCGAAAGGAGGGGAGCAAGGAAAATAACACAAAGGAAAGTTTAAAAAGAAACATTTTTTCCTAGTATTAATTTAGAACATCTAGCAGAGTGCCCTTCAAAAACTTTATTATAAGTCAAACAAACTGACAGTAGGAATTAAAAATGAAACTAGCTTATCCTCAGTGTGCCAGGAGCTCTTCTAGGGACATTTTAAGTGAGACACATATGCCCCTGCTGACCAAGATTCAAACCCTGGTTTAAATAATTTTCTGGAAATTCCTCCCTCTCCACCAGCTGTACAGAGAGGGTAAGATAAGTCTGCTCCTAACACAGGTTTTTGTTTGGGAACCTAGAGCAAGGTGGGATGAATCTGCAGCTGGATGATTATGTGTTCGCCCGGGTGAAACCTATGTAATTTGCCTCTGAGGACTATAAAACAAAAAGCAGCGTAGCAGGTCAAGACGTAGCTGCAACTGTAGCTACAACTCCCCAGAGAGCTCTTTATGTTTCTCTTATTTGGCAATAAATGTGTGGGAGCAACTTGCTTCCCTTCTCCCGCTAGAGTTCCACCTTTTGATTTTGTTTTCTTCAAAGCACAGTCAAAAGATGTTCCTTCAGGACAGATCTGCACCACAAGCACCTCTAGGGGCGGAAAAATAAGTTCTACATGAAATTTAAAATCTGATTTGAAAGCAGCCTATCAGACATATATTTCAAACTCAGCTCACTGGACTCTTGCAAAATATATCCTGGGAGCTTCAAACGTATGCACTGAAAGGCTCAGTGTTGGGTTTTTTTAAGATCTCTAAGTGTATAAAACATTAACTTACATGTTGGGCTGCCGATACACAAAACCTGCATATACAGTACTTAGGATGGAAACATCCATGTAACGTTCATGCAGTATGACTGGTATTGTTCCCTTTCTCTAAGTCGTTATGGAAGATCTTTGGGAGTGAGCAAATTCTTCCTCAGACCACCACATTCTGAAACCCAGTATTAGAGAAATTCAAAGGCCGTGAATGGAAACAAGACTTGTTTGCTGTACTTAATGTCCTGCATCATGTGGCCACTCGCATGCATTTGTGGAAGAATATTTGTATGCACAGAAATAGCTCCACAAGGAATCTTGGCAGTGCTCTTGAAGGTTTTTTAAACATATATATACACGTACATGTATTTGTTTCTTGCTTCTTTAAATTGCTACCGAGTTGAACTAGGAATGACTTTTGTCCACTTTCCTTCTTCTCAACTCTTTCTGGGTATATTATTACCTCATCTGGCTTATTCTTGTACCTTGTGTTCTTTTCCTTCTTCATTACAGTTCTGTAAAAAGCTTTTGGGCTTATTGTTAATTTTCTCTCTCTCTTCCCTGCCCCCTCCAGTCTTAATTGTATATCTCTGAAAATGTGTTTCTGAGGTTTTTGCTTTGGCTGGGAACACAGTAGTTATATTTATGGGTCTACCATCAGTTTGCTACAGTTCAAGTGATTTTCTGCTTTTTGCTTGTTATGTTTTTGCCTGGACTTGATATACTTTATGAGTTTTTCTGCGATATTGGCTTGTATATCTGGCATAGATAATATTTTGCCTTTCTGCTAATATCCTATCAGAGACCCAAAGAGTAATAATTTTTTCTTCCTGTGTAATGTTGGAAGATTATTTTTTTTAAATGAGCTGGAAAGCTTTATTAGTTTACCAGAAATGAAAGCTTGTAATGAATCCACATGGAATTCTTTAATCATATCTTTGCTATTTTATAACTGTACCTTCAAGTGGAATGTGTTTATATTTGCTGAGGGAAAAAAAAAAAAGTTCTCTTGTTTAGCATTTCGGCATTATGCAGGAATTTTCAGTGCATGGGGTTGCTCATCATTTTTTCAAGAGTACAAAGAGTACTCAGAAGGGAGAGAGGAGAAAGGTGAGAGGTGCTTTTCCAGCCTGAGAAAGGTGAAACAGCAGCTTCTCTTTGCCGTCAGAGATTAAACTTCTGGCAAGCTGACTTGTGAGCTGTCATGCAGAGCTGGGTTGTGGTATGACACAAATGACACAAACAGCTTATCATTGTACTGAGGGTTTTGGTGAATAGTTCTGTTTTATTAAAATTTTTCTCCATGATAGTATTCCAAGAGAACTTTAGGCTAACATGGCTTTACCTCCAAAAAGTAGTAGATATCCACACTTTTAGAGGGTGTTTTGACACGCACGGCATTTCAAATAAATGAACGCAATAGAAAAACACAATTATCCATGTTTGTTTGTAACTGAGAGATCTCTCGTGGAGATTTTATTAAGTCGAATGTGAACTGAGCCCAGCCACATTTGGAACGGTGGCCCCGAGCTGCAACCTCAGACTCATCTGACTGTTGCCCAGGACGCTCTGGGTGGTGTGTACAAGGCCATAAGGTCCGCTGGGTGAATCTGCTCTCTGCAGGCTTCCCCTACGATCCCCAGATGGGCTGTAGGTGCTTTCAGGGCAAGATGCTCATTACCTACCACTGTTCTGCTTCTACGTGCCCTCCAGTGAATTTTACTGGCTGCATAGTCTTCACTAGAGGCAGGTGTTTTTGAAGACTATGCAGATACCTAATGCGGTATGAAGGAAGAAGTGTCTTCTAGCTTTTGTAGCAAAAGCAGCTTAAAGTGATGAGGAGAAAGGTCCTCTGAGGGGTCCACGGAATTTCAGTTCTAAATGTTAAGTGTCATTTTTTAAATACTGAATCCTAACTGGTGGCAGATCCTGGTTACAGGAAGGTGAGCAATGGGCCTGGAGTTTTTCAGCTGATAGCTGCCTTTCATAACAAGGCATTAAAGACTTAGCAAAAGATCTAGGGGCTGTCTGGTTAAAAAATCTAGGATAAACAACCTACATTCTGCCATTTTCTGATGTGCAGAAGAGGTTCCCCTTCTCCCACACTGCTTTCAGCTGTCCTTGCAATTGCTTAACACAGGGAGTAACATTAGAGCATCATATTGTTATGAATTTCTTGCTTACTGTCACAAATAAGATACATTTATTTTTGAAAGCCTCATAAGACCTTCTTTTGAGAGTCCTACTGATTTCCAGATTGCCTGGATTGCTTTCTTAGATTGTGGGGAAAAGAATCTCTCTGGGATCTTTTAAAAATTGCTGTGTCTCTTTATTATGTCAACTGTTTTTTCCCCAATTTTTAGATAGCACTCTCATCATTGCCTTTCAATTATTCTGAATTATTTTCTTCTTTCCTAATGCAGTCATACCTACATTGCTTCTTTTTACAATTTAAATGGGAAGCTTTTGCTATCATTCTCTTTGTTTTTGAAAAACATTTATAAAAAATTAAGTTTACCAAAAAAAAACCAAAAAAAGAAAAGAAAAGACAGTTAAGACCAAAGCAGAATCAAATCAGAAAGATAAAAGAAGCGGCAGCTTCCTGAAAACTCTTATGTATTCCTCTGTTTACTCGCTCTGCAGACATCTTGCCAGGAAGGCTCAGTGTAGAGGGTGCGCAAGTGGTAGTAAGGGGAAAGGAGAGAGGGTGGCGTTACACCGAAACAACGGATACGTTGTGGAGAGCAAGCCAAGTGCCAAGGGCAGCCCTGCACCTGAACGGTGGCCAGAAGATGATGCCTGTAGTTCGCAGAGGTTTTGACGTTCTGCGGTTTGCTCCTGGTTGAGAACAAAAAATGAGAGCTCTGGTGTGTTTTTTTTTTTGTGTGGGAGGAAACAAACAATAAACAAAACCATCAGAGAGCGCTCACAGCGTGAGTGAGGGCATCTTATGATGGAGTTAGGTTGTGAGGCTCTGCTCCGCTCTGAGCAGAGCGAAGACTTCAAGCCTGCATGCCTACAGCCCAGCCATGTGCCGCAAGCTTTTGCAGAGTCTGTCTTGCTCCTTTGGCTCCTGAATATTCACCTCTTCCTACAAGCTATACAGATATAGCAGGAGGCAATGGCCATAAGATCTTACTTTAGATAGGGCCTCTAACAGGGATGCGGTTGATCTGGATTTAAGCTTTCCTCTCCCCCAAAAAGGCACAGAAAGCCTTTAATTTGGGTTCTGTCACATTTCCATATCACCAGGTTAGGGAGGGTCCCTCCTGTGTCTCTACCTGGAGTCTGAGTAATAGTGCTGAAAACAGGGTTTGACAGAGGGAAAATGTTTCAACCAGCTCAACTGGGCTCCTAATTTGCTCTAATACATACCCTGGGGTCTATTCTGCGTGTATTAAACACATATGTAAATGTCTTTGCATTTTTCTGACTTACATGTCACATTGCACAAGCTGTCTTGAGAAAAAAACAAGAGGTGCAAGTGTTTAGTAGGAGCTGCTGACACGCTTCAGAATTCCAAATAAAGTGTTTCTTCAGAGAAGTGTGACAAGCGTCACTTCTGCCCTCCGCAGTGTCTCCGCGCTCGGTCAGAGACAGTTTTAAAGGACCTTGATTTTCAGGAGGTGCTTTTAGTACCAAGATCTTTTCTGATAGCGACTTGAGCAACTTGAAACTGTTAAAAATCCCCATATGTATTTGAAAATTTAAATCGGGAATTTATTTTTTGATGTCTCTTGATAGTCAAAATGAGTTCGTCATTTCATCTCCTTACAGGAGATTGATGGTGCATTAACATAACATCTAAATCTTGCATGGATTTTTAGATCAACCTCCCTATGGACATGGTTTTTAACTCATATTGAAAGATTTCATTTATCATGTCATTTGAGATACCAAGCTCTTTGCACCACTCTAGGCAGGGAGAATCGGGTGTCTTAGTACAAATGGCATGCTATGTCTGAGTTTTTTCCATCTGGAAAAAAAAGTTAGATGATACTGGAATAAAATGAAGCTTCTCTTTTCAGAGGAAATTTTAAAAATAATATAACTTTTAAATATAACTTTTAGTGCTGTTATCACATATGGAAAGGAGAAGAGAGACAGGTCAAGTCATAACACTGTGTGAGAAAGAGAAGGAATTTTCTGATCACTTTTGGAAGTTCATTCAGACCACACTAAAAACTTGTTGTTCCCCAGGGTCTCAGCCATTTCCCTATATATTTTAACACTTGATTAAAAACGAAGAAATGAACATGTGCTGGAGGGATGCAAAGACTAGGCTATGAAAATAAGGGAAAGCCAAGATGAGACTAACAGATGGCCAGGCATGAGGTCCCATTTTAAGACACATACCATCACGTTAAGCTACTGTCCTTCTGGAAATGTAAATGTACTCAGAGAAAGAATAATGGCCCCCTGTTAATTTTTTTTTCACTCTTTACATGCAAAGCCTTTTTTATTTCCATTTCCATTTCATTTTTATTTCCATCGTAAAATAGGTATTGAAGATAGTTGGATGACCTGTCCTCTGGAGATGCCAATGTATTTCTGTTGTTTCTGTCCACCCATATAGCCTAGAAAAATCCTGAAAACTCACTTCTTTGTATGTCAACACATCAGAGAGAAAGAGAAAAGGGAGAGAAGGGTTGTGGCATTAATTTGCTACCGAAGCTAGGTGACACATGACTTTCACACCTAACTTTTCCTTCTTCCTCAGCGTTCCTGGCTGCATGGGTTCCCTCTCAGTTGTCCTGTCTGTGTGGTCCTAAACCTTTCCCTGGACTTTCTCTCTGTTTTTAATTTTCTCTTTTCTCTTCCCATAACCCCACCTCACTTCTGTATTGTGCTTTCTGAACTCCAAAGTCCCAACCTTCCTCTTCTACAGAACCAGCACTTTTCCTACTTTTCTCTAAGAATGGAAGATGGGGCGTCCCCTGTGAGAGAAGAGGGGCTACTCTTTGATCTGAACAAAAATGTAAGACCCCTTACATTTTGCCCCCTCCACCTTTGAGCGTTGTGCTCTGCTCAAAGATAAGGGAAGACAGGAAGGAGCATGAAGCAACCCTAGGAAGAACCTCCTGACTGCCCATGTTTAATCAGTCCTTCAGCTGCCTTCTCCTCATCCACTGATCTAGTTTTTTCTACCTGCCTCGTTTCCCCACCCTCCCCCAGGATAAGAAGGAGTAACGCCACACCTTGTGAGCTATGGTCTCAAACTGATCTCTGTCCTCTACTCACTGTCCCTTTCCTTTGCTATCAGAGGAAGAAAATAGGTGGAGGCTGTTAACCTTTAAAAACCCATCAGAAAGCCAGAAAGGGATGTGCTTTCTTTGCCTGCAGCCTTGTCTTAGATGGCATCCACAAAAGAGAAGTGGTGTCCAAAGTTTTATTTGGTCTCTTAAAGAGGAAAAGGAGGGTGGGGTGGAAGGTAGCAAGAGTTCCCAAATCTGTCCATGAATTCCCATCTCCCTAGCAGTAAAGGGTGTTTGGAGGGCTGCTTTGGGCTTAGCAGTTCATGCTTCAAAAAAACCCCAGCAATCTGGCTCAAAAGACATTTTTACCGTGAGATGGTCTGATTTCTGTACGTGAATTTGCTATTATAAGGAGTTATGACAGTAACATCCATTGTAAGTGTGTCGTTTCCCAGTGCTGCTACAATCCCACCATACTTTTCCTATACAAGCAGTCACTAACCTGTGGGTTAGCCTGCAAAGTGTTGTCTCCTCACTGCTCCTTCAGTGAGGCTCAGCACATATTGGGAAGGGGGTGCAAGGATGCATATTGGTGGGGCTGTGTCTATACTACTAAAGTCTCCAAATCAAATCCTGTCCATGTGCCACAGCTTGGTTCCTCTGTGTGCTGCTTAGTGCTGGCTCCCAAGAGCAAATTGTCTTGGGAGGAGCTAGCTGGGGTGCTCTGGACCATACCCAGGGAATAAGCTACTCTTGTGGAGGGGTTGGATCACCAGGAGACCCGTGCTGGAGCTCAGTCCCTGGCCTCCTTGTTTTTAGCAGTGTCTACATGCCATAAAAACTCAGTCCTGCGCAGGGTCATTTGTGTAAGAGCCATTTAGCCCAGAGGGGATCACAGACAGTGTATTCCAGACAGCCCAATACGCCGCGGTCCCCAAACCATCTCCCCAGTAATGGGGACTCTGCACAATCAAATCCCCCACTGCTTTACAATTCTGCAAACCTTTTCAGTCTGGTAATCAACACTTTTTTCACAGATTTCTCTTCAAATGCACCTCTAATGGTTCTGCACATATTTGTTTCTTCATAATTGTGGGTTTCTATAAAGCTTAATGTCCCCTCTCTAATTTTTCAGCTGAAATATGTGGAGAAGATCTGACATGGGTAGGGCTGGTAATTTTATAAACTCAGCCTCTAATTTTCACAGAGGAATCTGTGAGGTAAGCAGTGTCTATTAAAAAAAAAAAAAAAAAAAAAAAAGAAAAACATGAGCCTTTACTGTTCTTTTAAAAATTGTTCTGCATCTTTGTAGCTATGATACTACCATCACAAAATCCTCTTTCACAGTAATTTTAGACAGATTTTGATGTTTTTCAGATGGCCAAAGAAGGTGCTTTATCATTAATACGGATAAAAGAGAAAAAAGTTCATAGATATTCAAATGGAATTTAATCTTGAAGTTAACTGCAGAGTTGTTCAAAGTTTACCTTAGGTTGGATGATTCACGAATTTGTTTGGTTTTTTACTCTATGAACAACTGGTGACATGTTTACTGTTAATAATAACTAAGTACAGACAGCCAAAAGAAGATGTTTCTTGGACAGAAAGCCTTTATGCAATGAAAGAAGGTAAATTTCCGATATGTAAAGCAATTCCTTTCCTTACTTATGATTTTTCTTATTTTTCTCAAAATTTCCTCTTATTAGATACCCTAAGAGATACATACCCTATTCAAAATTATAAAACATGATTTTCTGTTGTATTTCTTCTTAAAAGTACATTTTAATATAATATCCCTCTGATGTGTACAAATATCAACAAACTCTAAAATGGTACTAAGTGACTACACATTTGCTAGGGAATCTAAAAATTGTCAAAGTGGAGACTGTATTTAAGAACCTGAACATATTAGAGAAGCCGTGTAGTACAGACACCTCATGCATTTAGGAAGACCAGAAAAATCAAGTCCCTAGGTACATCCTCCCATACAGCAGAAAGTACAGAAAAATAACTGCAAATTCTAGAGAAAACTGCAGGGTTTATAAGGCCAGATGTCAGAAATTCTGAAATATTTAGAGTATGTTAAGCTGAAGGAAGAAGTAATGGAGAGGCTATAACACGTACAAGATTATCTGCAATAATACAAGAAATGCAATACAGATAAAGATCTGATCACCTCTGATAGACCCCTAAGCAGACCAAATAGATGCTATCTAAAGAGGCATTTCTTCAGCGCTAGCAATGGCAAGAGATGGAGCAAGCCAAAAGTATACTCTGTACTGAAAAAACAGCTGAAATGGCACTATTTCTAGAGAAAATAAGAGACCTGGAAAAATGAGGCTGTGGTGGGAACGACTGCTGTCATCTGCCTTCTGCTTGATGGATATGGTGAGAAAGGAGGGAGGAGGTTAAGGTTTAACAGTGTTTTTATGTGAACCCACAGGGCATGCCTAACGCAGAGCATAATGAAACTTTAATATCACAGGACACCTATCCAGCAGGTGAAATCTGGGAACTATAAGTACTGCTTTTCATCCCATCAAAACTGAGCAGGTATTTTTCTAGGTGTAATATAGTGTCGAAATCTGAGGTAACCTGGTAATTTGTAAAATTTACTACAGATTCATGTGGATTTTTCGCACTTAGAGTTCATACAGAAAAGGTAGCGCAGTAGCGCAGTACCTTTAATAGCATTTCAGGTGCAGATTCAGAACCATGTAGAAGAATATAAATAGTCCCTGCTTATAGGGTCTGGTTCTGAATAACCAGTCCTCCACTCCCTCTACTGTCTCTCTGCTGAAAAGGGACATCTCATACTGCAAACCCATTAGAATTTTAAGCCCCCAACCACATATTGTACTAAACATTATATGAAGTTAGGAAAAATAAGTCTTTCTAACTGAATTTTATTTTCTGCACAGGAATTAGGAAAAATTCCCCTGAAATTAAGGTGTGATTATTCGTCCTGTTTCGCAAACTGTAAGTAAATATTAAGCAATCAGCATCTCCTTTTTGTTTCTATAAGCCTTGCATTGAGTAATGCTTAGTACTCTATTGGATCTCATCAGCAGACATGACATGATGTACTGTACGTGTCAGATGTATTTAATTTTGCCACGCATTCTGTGGGTGGCTGAGGAACAAGCACATTCCAGGACCTTGAAAATCCTTCTTGTTCTGCAGAAAGGGAGGGTATTTTTTTTTTTTTACAAAAACTTTTTCTAGTGATCTTATAGTATTCACCCTGAAGGACAAGAAGAATTTTAAAGGCACCAGGCAGTAAATCAGCCAAATGCTCAGAAGGCAAGAAAATATACCAGCTCCCCCCATTGCTTGAATGATAAGCTCACCTCATGAGATATATAGAACAGGTTAAAATTTTTTCGGAAAGTACTTGCGTTGGCACAGTAAAGAGGCACATGCACATTCTAGCCATTACACTTTTGCTAGCAAAATACCGTATAATTCTATAGCTGAAGCTTCACATTCAGCTTAATCCGCAATACCTTTTTTTAGCTACAGAATCAGCTGCCTTGGTCACACAAGGTCAGGACTATAAGTAGCTCCAATGAACTCTGGAATGTATTTTCCAGTAACAACATCTGGCTATTGAAAACTCCACTGACAGCTGCATTGGTGCCTGCGAGAGGCTATCTTCAGGTCAAACTGCTGTAGGGCTGGCTGAGCCCTCCTTTTCACCAATGAGATTTACTTTTTCCATCCCTTTCCTTTGAATCTGGATGATATCAAGTTTTCAACCTTTCCTTGGACTCATGAAAAACACACTCATCATGCTAAGCTATGAACTGATGTAAGAATATAGTTGAGCAATAATATAATTGAGCTTGAATTGTTGAATTTAGTTGAGCTTGCAAAAAATAATTTTTGCAGGTTTTCCCTTGCAAAAATAAGTCCAATAGCCAGTTCTATACTATCTTATGAATCAGGTAAAGCAGCTTGCCCTGATATCCCACCAGCAGATCCCGTAATAATGCTCCCTCCCTCGAGAATTACAACTCTTCCCTTGTTTCTCCCCGTTCCAGGAGGAAATATGTTATCTCAGTGCCTTGCGAAGTGAGGTTTGGCCTCAGTATGTATGTCCCCAGAACACAAGGAGGGGCTAAGCCACATCTTCACTAAGCGTCCCATCTTCTTCCTCTATCTAACCCACTACCATTTACTCGTGATAAGACACATTATGTAAGGACAGGTTGCCCTTGCTCTTCTCCCCTCAACAGTCAGAGCGGAAGAGGACCAGAGTGGAGGAGTCAGGCCAGCCTCACTCCGCCACACAGCTGAAGACAGGATATGACAATAAAGTCTCTGAAGCGTCCTCAAAGAAACTGACTGCTTAATGGTTGGTTTGGTTGGTTGGTTGGGTTTTTTTCTTTTTCTGCAAGCCCAGCTGAATTTTACTGATTTCAGCTGTCCCTTACTTCAGAAGCTTCAGTCCATTTCTGTCCAACCTGGCAGAAACCACAGAGTTTTACTAAGTCCAAGCCACAAGCAATAAAGCTAATGTAAAAGGTGAGAAGCTGCATGTAAGGGTGTGCAGGCAGATAGCGCCCGTACACTCCAGCTAGTTTTTAAAAAATGGAGATGCTATTGGGACACCAGCTGACATGTATGGAGACTCAAACTAAAACTGAAATAGTTATTTCTCTGATGTGTTTACAATGAGAATCCTGCTCATTGGCTGGAAAGATGTCAGTCCTTTTCTAAGAAATTGATTTGCTTTGACTTTGGCAAAGTCAAGCAGCAAAGACATTTCACATCTTTCTGCTTATTTGGTTGTGTTTATTTCCAAATTTCTGTTTAATTACTTTGAGGTAATCATCTCATTGGAGATGATTTCCAGAGAATGCAAACCGAACTAGTAGGTACCACAATAAAAGCTCTTTCCAACAGGAATTAGGAAAGTTCATTGAAAATGTTAGCGGTTGCGTTTCTAGGAGAGACTGAAACTTAGACAACTTTTTTCCAGTTGGCTTTAAGGTATGATTAAATTGTTTTGCATAGCCGAGAACTGCAGGAAGACTGCTGCTTGTGAATACTTTACTAGGAAATTGTTTTAGCTACAACATTATTTTTGAAAATGTTCGTTTGCCATTAATTCTGGAAATGCTCACGCCCAGCCCTCAGTGGGTTTTAGTGTTTGCAAAGGGCTCAATCAAACTCCTACTGAAATTAATGGAAAAATCTGAGTAGTGGAAAAGTCTCTAAATATAATCAAGTGTATCCTTCTCTGCTTGCTCAGAGGACTTAGCTGCTGTGATTCTTAAATGAACAACAGACAAGAAGTGCAACAGATAAAATCCTATTCTATCTGAAATCAATGACAGCTTTGTCACAAAATCAGGCTATCAGCTAAAAGGCAGAAATGACACCGACAACGTAACCTTTACTTCCCTTTATTCTTCTCTGCTTCTGTCATCTTTCCCAAAACTAATATGCATTCCAAATTAGATTTTAACTCTGAATAATAACTCACCATTAGCAAGGCCTAATTATAATCTCACTTTATATTTACTATTGATTTTGTGTAATCTTGATATACAGAGAGATAAGAATTGGATCATTTCAACCCAGTTAGATATTGTACTGTTGAAACCAGTGGGAGAAGGAGTTGGCCCTAATCCAAAGCCTATTGAAGGAAACTGGGATCTTTTCATTCATTTGGATGGGTTTAATTTCAGATTCTCGCTGAGGACCAAAGGGAAATTGTTGCTGAAGTACAGAAAATTTTTTCCCCCTTTCTGAATTAACATTAAAACCCTACCTGGGTAAAGGTTTGCTTTTTCTTTCCTTTAAACTCAACAAAGTCTTTTAAAAATAGAGTTGCAGTTTAGTATTTCCAATGATAATCTCTTTCATACAAATAAAAATAGTCGTGTTGTATAAATGACCATGGGTTATTAAGGAAAGATGACTGCAAATGGAAAAAAATTTCCATTTGCAATACTGAATGTAGGCTGCATTTGTATCTGGCAAAAACATTTTGTATGCTATATTGGCTTTGAACTTATTTCCCATGGGAGTAGATGTTGCTCAAGAAAACAGGTGTTTCAGTATGATACCTGGAGGGCATTATTTAAGCAAGTTTAATATTATTTGTTTAAGGAATCCACTCAAGGTATCTTGCACTTTGTTTTGACACAGTTCAGCAGAAGATATTTATTAGGATTTAAATAGACCGTGGTTCCTAATCATAAATGCCCATGACTGCTACATAAATCTGTTTAGACCTGCTAACTATTTAAAACCGTACCAGGACACCAGGTTTTCCAAGCTCTAGTTTTTGTGTACCCCATGTCTCAAAACTCTGAAAACAACAGCATTAACCCTTAGGTGGATCCTGTCTGGAACATCAGACTGAGGTATCTGCAGTCAGGTTGGCCGGCAGCTGGCTGCTGATTCCCGAGAGCTGTGCCCACGCTGTGGAAGGTGCTCGCAGTTTCGCCCTTGGGGGATCAGATTCCTCTTACCTAACTCCAACATCTCCAAGTTAGACAGAAGTCTAAGGTAATTGCTGCAGTTCCCTTAGAGAGAAGAAAAAAAAACCAGGAGGACATTTTCAAAGGGAGATTCATCGCCCTATCTTCCGGTGAAAGGCATTGCCACTTGAGCTGCCCGCCTCTCCATTGGTGACAGAGAGAGCCTCTGCACCTAGCAGGCTTTCCGCAGCCAGCTTTTATGTGTTAGGGGAGTTAATCCCATGGCTGTGATAAATGATTTACGGAGCATGCCTGCACAGGTGGGTACAGACATCCCTGAGTTCATCCTGTCCTCACTCCTGCTCAGTCAGCTAGCTCTGAGGAAAGGCAAAATGAGCTCAGGTCTGCCTGCACCTGCCTAGGTAAATCACGCCCTTGGAAGAAGAGATGTAAGTGGCCAGTTGCTGTTTTCAGCCGCACCCGTGCAGATCCGCTGAGGTCATTCCTTGGGAAAAAAAAAAATATTCAGTAGGATAAGATAACTGAATGATGTCAAAAATACCCTCTTTCTGACCCTGAGTGTGAAAAGAAGAAATGGAGAAGAGAGGAGCTGTGTCCCAGGAGATACAATTAATAAATATGTGAGACTAGGATTTCTTTTTAAAGGCCATTAGGCTCTAATTGCTCTGAAAGAAGCCAAGTTCCATAAAACCAGCTTCTGCACAGTAGCAAGAGCTCTCCTTCCCATGCACAGACTGCTCTGCTCTGAGTGTAGAGCAGATTCAGAGGTGTCTAGGACATGAGTTAAGATACTTATTTTTGAAACTCTCTCCATCTTCTCTGAGTGCTGGGAGTTCTATTTTTATGGTGAAAGTAAGCACAGTAACATATGAGTGCTACCTTTTAAATGGCATACTTGATGCACTTTAACAAATTAAGCATATTGAAAGTGTCTAGTAGTGAAATTTGCAAAGAAAAATACAGAAAATATTTTTTGTTTGTGCTTAAACATATGGTTTTAAAGCTGGCATGTGTGCATTTTAAAAATGTTGTGTTTTGCTTCTGAGTATAAATCTTTTCCTTTTGTCCATTGGAGATTAGGTGAAGATGAATCAATTCTGGAGGCAGATCTCTTTTATCATTAGGCCATCTACCACTAGACTATTGGGCGTCCTAATAGAGAAAATCATTCACTAAGTTAAGTAAATCTTCATAACACTATATCTCACTACAAATTTCCCACCTACTTCTTTCAATGTTGTCACTTAATTGAATGGATAACACTAATGAGGTCTCAAATGCATGAAATATCTGTTCAATCATCTGTTGTAACACCATTTAGGAATATAAAAGTTGATTCTAAAGTATCTGTTGATAAATACAACTTTATATTTTACTCCAAATATGCACTCTGAAAGCAATGCATTGTTGACATAAAGATGTCAGTCAATAACTACAGTGCTGTGTGATACCTCCAATGGGGGCTGTGAGAAGGAGTGAAGTTCCTCCAGGAGAAATAGCCCGGTGTGTAGCTGTTACATACTGCTTGTTTTACAACAACACTCAGCTGAGGCAGAAACCCTATTTTAAGCATACAGGTAATAAGGCATAATCACCACAGTCTCTGTGACTTGAGAAAGAAGAAAGTAGACGTGGAAACATTGGCATGGAAGCATGGAGGAAGCAGTCCAAATGCAGAACCTCTCTGCCATAACTCCAATACTCCAGACTAACACCCAGGTCCCACTGCATCGCTTTGCAGACTGCTATCAAACTTAGGACCATTGGTAGCTATGCTGTTATGAGGCACCAGCTGGCTTTGAATTGTTGTTTTATTCAACTAGAGAAGCCGTTCTGAGATTTTATTTGCTTTCTGGAGTCAGAATACTATTGTTGATATTTTACTCATGTACGTTTAGACAGGTAAAGCAAGACAGTCTCAATGAACAAAAACTCCCACAATGAAAAATTACTTTAATAAAAAATGGCTTTATTTTGAACTTTTCGCCTTGTTCTTTACCTACATATTTTTGGAGTGTTTGGAGCTTGGTATCACATCTATTTTTCTTTGCATGTCTACAGATTTATGTACCTGTGTCTAGGACAGACCTCACTGTAGTATGTAGGCAGAAATCAATATATGATTAATCTTGTCCAAGATGCGTTCTCTTCAGTCACTCTTCTTCTACTATGTCAATCTTCTTGTGTCATCATCAGAGACGTCAGTGCAAAAGGTAGTCCTGATTGTCTAGCTTACACATCTAACTTGCTTCTGATTTTAGGTTCTTAGTGAACCTATTCCATAAAAGTAGGCGCTTATAAAGTAAAAGGAAAAACGTAGGTGCTTTCAAAGTCATTCAAAAAGAATTACTGCCCATTAAGTTTTAGGTATCTAAGTTAGGCACCCACTTTTCTTCATTTACTATACAGAGAACTTTGGTCCTTACCGTAATGCTTCCCTAGATCCCTGAAAATTAGGTGCCTAAGCTAGGCAGAGGCAATCCCTATTAGTGGAATTCATGTGATCTGTGCTTAAATATCTGCAATGCAAATATCTGCATTTGAACTAGTTATATTCTTAAACATCTGACCTTTTTCAGAAATCTTCCTCAAGAAACTGGGAATTGCATGATAGGAGTGTCTATTTCTTTTCACTGATTATAACAAAGTATGATTGTCTCAGAAGCAGGTACCAACAGAGTGCGGGCATTGAAATTTGGAAAGATTAATTCCACTGTTTTGTAACTGTTGCCTTTATGGGAAAGACTTCAGAAAAAGATGGACTGTCCATTAAATTAGGAATCATCCCCGATTCATGCTGAATGCAACTTCTTGTGAGAGACGTTATGTGACAAAAAAACACACAGCTTAAGAGGTACTAAAATACTTGAAATATACATGCCAAATCCAGCAAGCAGTTTGAGCCAAAACCTGCTGTGGGATCATGATTTCCACCTGCATTCATATCCTTGCTAGTTACAGCTGTCTTGTTAGGTTTTCTTATTTTTATTATTCACTGCATCTTTATCTTACTGTTACCTGAAGGGATCTGGTTTTGTAAAGTAAGGAAAATATCTGAAGAACTATTTAATATCTCCAGCTTCTTCAGTTTTACTGGAAGATAAAGATACTCCAAGCGGATTCAGGATCTTACCAGGTAAAGTCCACACAGAGAACGAGAGGCACTTTGTGTCTTTATTATAAATCTCAACAAATACTTTTAAGATAGGAGATCCTCAGCCTCATGTGACTTCATATTCTGTATTAACATTACTGAATATGAAGACCATGTGAGGAGCAGATCACAACATCACGTACAGTTCCGTGTTATCATGGGCAAACAGAATACAGAATGCCTTTCATAAACTGATCAAAGCCATTTTAAAATGGCTAGGTTTCTTCCTCCCGTTACTTTTCTTGTAAGACTCACAACTTTATTTCATAGAATCATAGAATCATAAAAAGATTTGGGTTGGAAATGACCTTAAAGATCATCTAGTTCCAACCCTCCTGCATGGGTAGGGATACCTTCCACTAGGTCAGGTTGCTCAAAGCCCCATCCAACCTGGTTTTCAACACTTCCAGGGAGGGGCATTTATTTCTTAGAATCCTTCTTTTATTTTCTACTCTGAACTGTGTTTGTTACTGATTTTTAACTATCTATCTGCTCTATTCCAACATGATATTTTAGCTTAAAATAGTTCTTTTGCCTTCTTATGTTTATCCCCTGAGTTTAAACAGAGACCAGCCATTTCTTCTCTCAGCCTTCAGTTTGCCCAGTTAAGGAACCAAAGACTAGTTCCACACCGGGGGACTTAGCACAGTGAGACCACACAAATTTTTGGTCTTTGGACGCAAGAGTGGAAATCACAATCCCAAGTAATACATTTAAATTCTTTGTCCGAGGATTTGGTACAGCCCGGTGCTTATGAATGGAATTCACTCACAAGAGCCAACATGCCGACACCTAAACTAACTCCATAGGAAATGCCAGAGAGAGGAATGTGTCTGAGATTCTCGCCATGGCCTCTACCATGATATTCATATTTCTGGGGTTTTTTTCTTCTTGAAATACCTGGTCTGATACTTCCTAAGAATAACAAGCTAACCTATTTTCTTCGGAGATCTGAGTTCCTAGTTTAATGCAGAATCCAGCCAGGGTATACTGGAGCATTTATGCATTTAGCAGAAGTTCAGACTTGAAATAGCAAATATGAATTGATGTGACTGGTAGAGCTATCCCTGAAACTGTTCACAATGGCTGTGGATTATTTTGAGATATGCTGGGGTATTGGTGTAGTCTAAAAAACCAACAAAACAAAAAATGCAAAAATTAGCCAAGTTAACACCATCATTGTGCCATAATTTAATGGTATTATGTTATTACATTTAGCTGGTTAGGAAAAAGGATTTACAATGTCTTTATTTAAAAAGTAAAAGTAGGGAGAATTATCACCTGCATAATTTTTATGTTGCAAAAGCATCAGAACACATTAAGAAAGAAAGCATACAAAAATAAAACAGACCAAAAGTGACATAAAATAAGTAATAAATAGACATTCTGTTATTAGAAAAGTTTAGTTTCATACAGGCAAGGTGTTCTCAAAAAGTTCGTTTGTTAATCTATTACAACAGTAAATCTTTCAGCTTCTCTTAAATCTTTCTTTCAGTCTTTCTCAGTCACATTTCTAGGCTACACATAGGCTCTAAGACAATATATCCAGCTTTTTGCACAAAATGTAAAGGCTGTTGTCATCCCAATTTTGAAACTCCATGAAATCATAATTACAATCATAAGAGCAAATATAACCTTGTTATTAAGCAAATAACTAGTTAAAGCCTCCCTGAAATCTTCTCCACCCATCAGTGTGCGATATATAAAGTTTTTTACATTCTTTGTCAGATTTATTTGGTTGTCGGTTCAGTTACTGATGCATTTAAAAGGCTCTATGTAAGTATTACATTTATGACAGAAAAAACCCTATTTGTGGACTTCACTCATTCATCACTGTTTTAAAGACACTTGTTGGAGTTTGGTTACATAGCAACATTCCATTCAAACAACCCCATCAGCAAATTTGCTATAGTTGCCAGAAAAGTATCATTCAACAGGTGATGGTGGCAGTTAGATTGGGTGATCTGGTGAAATAATTTTGTTTCAGTGAGCTAAACATTCATGCACACAAATACAAAATTCAAGATCTTAAATTACTGTCAAATTAATATAACATGCCTTTAACAGTATGCTTATTAAAAAATTGTTTCATTAAAAAGAAAATATTCTTTTCTCATCACAAAGATCCATTTTGTATTTATGAATGTCCAAGTAATGTTGGAATGGATCTGTAGAGATTGCATTTAATTGGATTAAAAAAAATACATAGGAATGTTGTAAATAGAATGAATTCCTCAATAATTAGTCAAGACATCTTTATTTTTTCTTTTGTGGGGGTGCTCACAAGGCATGTGCAGGACAAC